>NC_058369.1:160647680-160947680 GCF_018350175.1 Felis catus | reverse complement strand
CCTCACAACAAAGAATTATGCCACCCAAACTGCCAAGTATGAGACCAACATTTATGTCTTCATCTGGTTTCTCCTACTCTTCATTTAACACTCAGCTCAGGAGTTACTGTTTCTAAAAATATTCCTTTAAACACCATTCGGTCTTATTTTGATTCCCCTCTTCAATACTTAATAACTGCCCTCGAGACCCCCCCGCCTCCACTCCCCACCACAGTTACTGTCCTTGTTCTCTTCTTTCCTTATACACTCAAGAATACTGTGGGATATAATCTTTGGGACCTATTAGGTGCTCAACAAATGTTTACTGATTACACGGATGAATAAGGATAATTAAGGCAGACTGGCCTCTCCATGGGAGCCAATGGCAAAGAGAAAAGGTTGTAACAGGTATAAGCCCCATTCAGCTATATTTACTTACTGCTGAAATGCTTTTGGGTGAGAGCAGAAACTTCATCTATTTAGAAATTCAGAGAAGAAAATTAGACATTATGAAAATAAGTTTATTTTGGAGTTCTGGCAATGTACTGATTTTCCCACAGTTTCCATTTTCTATGTTGAAAACAAGGCAGCTGTGTGAACAATGGACAGCTTGAAGTGTAAGCAATGGACCCAGCTTCATCCAAGGCTAAATATTACTATTCATTTATTTACCAAATATTTATGAGAGCTTGCAATCTACCAGGGACACTGCTGGCACTGGAATCTAATGAAGAGCAAAAAAACTCTGTGCCTGCCCTCAGGGAGCTACAGTCTGGTGGGAACGACAAAAAAAAGTCGAGGAATGTCATAAACATGGAATTACGTATGGTGATAATTCCATGAAGAGAAGGAAAGGTGTTAGGAGATCTTATTTCAGAGGGAGGGGAGGGGGCAGCTGACCTATTTTAGAGTCATCAGGGTCTTTCCCCGAAGGTACCATGTGGGGGCTGATTTCAGACTGGGGAAGCAGGTGCAGGGTGGGGAAGGGGTCTAACAAGCAGGAGAAGGGTATAACACCAAAGCTGAGGAGGAAGCAGGTCTGGCAAGTTCTAGGAGCTGGGAGAAGACAATGTGGCTGTGATACTGGAGGAAGGGTGTGGAGTGGGAAGGTGGGGAGGGCCTTGCAGGGACCGTTCAGTGTTGAAGACTCTGGGCTAAAAGCAGGGGTGCCTGGGTATCTCAGTCGGTTAAGTGTCCGACTCTTGATTTCAGCTCAGGTCATGATCTCACGGTTGGTGGGTTGGAGCCCCACATCGGGCTCCCTACTAACAGTGCAGAGCCTGCTTGGGATTCTCTCTCTCTCCCTCTCTTTCTGTCCCTCCCCCTCCCCCCACTTGTGTGCTCTCTCTAAATAACTCAATAAACTTTAAAAGCATTTAGGGGGGGCCCTTACGTGTCTAGTCCTTCCTACCACAAAAGTTCAAACTAATGTCATTTGAGGTATAGTTTGTTAAAACACAAAAAATAGTTATTGGAAAAATTAAATATTCTTTCTGAATTGCTCTTTAGACTGGAATCTTCTGTAGTTGTAGGAGTTTCCTAGGGTCTACCGTAACAAATTACCGTAAACTTGGTGGCTGAAAACCGTGGAAATGTGTTCTCGCTCAGTTCCCGAGGTCAGAAGTCAGAAATCAAGGTGTCCGTAGGACGGTACTCCCTGTGGAGACTCGGGGGGAAAGAATTCCTTGCCTCTTCCAACTTCTAGTGGCTCCTGGCATTCTTTAGGTCGCGTGGCCTTCTGCTCTATGTCTTTACATGTCAAGCCTCCCTCTCCTTTCTCTTATAAGAATACCAGCCACTGGGGTTTAGGGTGGACTCTGGATGCAGGAGGATCTCATCCCAAGATCCCTAACTTAACTGCATTTGCAAAAATCTCGTTTCTGAATGAGGTCACATTCACAGGTACTGGACTTGAAACCTGGACATCTCTTTTCGGGGGCCACAATTCAGGCCACTAAAATGAAGTTTATTTCAAACAAGTTATTGGACTTGTGAGTTACGGCCTAGTTCTTTCAGTATTCCTATCAATTCTTCTCATCCATTGCCACCACTAAACAGAACGGCCACCACAGAGGCAAGCATTAGATGGGCTGCAAGATGTGGTCTCATCCCAGTCGGGCCACTGTGTGCAGTAAGAACTCTTAAAATGAGGAGTTACACTTGATCGCTCTGCGTACCATACCTCTAAACATTTCTTCTATGAATCCGTAACTTCATGACTCTGTTCATGGCTCTGCTCATTCCTCCTAGCCCATGCTGACTTTTGGGCCTCTGTTCTCCTGCTCTAAAATATTTGCATACCCCCCAAGTCAATGAAGCGTGTGGCAGGCACCCCCTTTGACCCACGTGGCTGGATTCCTCCTGCAGTCCCCAGTTGGTCAACTCTAGACTGTGGCTTGCCAAATCCCTGCACGGAGACAAATATTGTTATAAGGGCCATTTCATTGGGGGAATGAAACAGTGTGGTACCTGGGGCGAGTCTTTTCTTGTCCCCATCAGAGGACCAGGCCCCCGGGGAAGTTAGTTTGAAGCCTAAGTTAAAGAAACGCGAGTTGGTTAGAGTGAGTTGAGAGCAACCAGACAGCCAGTTTCCGATTCAGCTGAATTAAAATGAAAAGAAGCATCTCTGTAGATCTTGAGATAGACATAACTCGGTGATACCAAAATGTTGTTGAGATAAGCTAAAACCCTTACTAAGTAGACGGCAGCCTTATCATTAGCCAGGGTCTGGTATAACCTAACATAGATACAGACACAAAATGGAGTATGAGGGACGCCTATTATATTTATCCTAAAAAGTAGTTGGTGATGATGTTGGATTTTCTTTTGAAAGTGATTATCTCTCCCGGTATCTGGGTTTGAGTTTATGCAGTCGTCAAACTACTGGCGTTTAATGAGGATCTCAAAGGCAGGAGTTAGATCCTTTCAGTTACTGTAGGTGTCTATTAAAGACCCAGAAATATTAATCTGGCAGTGTACCAAAGGGAAAGAAATAATTGAAAAACAGACATAAAGGGAGAAGAAAGCCAACTTTTAAAAAAGTTGAATTCTGGCAGAATTATGAGGATATTTTCACAACACTCAATATATTTTTAGATGGCTTCCTTCAGAGACCCCAACGCAAATGCATCACAGAAAAGTACAAAAGAGCAATAGTCCTTTTTATGAGAGTCTTTTCATAGAAAAGGGAAAAGAAGATTTAGCCAGCAGCAGAAATTTGTTCCACCTCGCTCTAAATGGAAATCACTTTCAAAGCAGTTATGGAAAAATTTAGCCAGGTTCCCAAACAATATAACACGTGAGGGGCAAAGGCTGATTCACAGAGCTTCTGCCAGCAAATCATTATTCCTGCACTACGAGGGGGCAGGGGTATTGTTCCTGTTTCAGGAAAGCCACAGAAGAAGAACGCGACAGCCAGTAAGAGCTAAAGAGACTTGATTTATAGATTATGTTGACTTGCCAGTGTGAACGGAAGAGCAATCCATATCCAGTCTTTCCATTTTTCCTTCGAAGCATGTTTCAGATGTTGCCCTTTCTCTCCAGGACATCCGACTATGTCTTCACACAGGCCCTTACCTCTTGCACACCTGCATTGCCATCAGAGTCCCCTTGGTCCCCAGCCGGAGTTGCAGACATTTGTCTGTGGCCATTCGCACCATTCCTACCCAATGCTCTCCACATAGCATGGGACTGGCAGTGTGGGAACACGTTTCCCCAGATCCCTTGAGGATAGAGTTCCACTTTAGATTCTACCAGTGAGAAGCCCGTGTGCGAGATCTGAAGGGTGAGAAAGAAGTACGTATGTGGGCAGCGGTCTGTAGACGTGTGGGTTTGGGACATGCAAGGTTTTGTCACAGCCTCTAGAAGTTCTCTTGTAGATGCTGCAGGCAGCCGGGACCACTGGTGGATGTTTCCTGCAATTCCTGGCCTGGGAAGGGAGAGGGGCACAATAGCAGTGATGAATTCCTTAGAGGCCAGTGGAGAAACTAAGAGACAGCAATGGTAAGTTAGTCCAGCCTTCCCATCACCTCTATAAGCATCGAATGCCCAAATTAAGTGCCTTCCTCCTTGGAATACCCAGAGTAGGTTCTGTCTTCCTGATAGATTCAGCCATCTCCTGATGTCGATTCTCCAGTGCTCAGAAAGCACCGAGCACAGCTCCCTGTTTCACAGATGACGGCCAGAGAGACGAAGTGACTGGCTCAGTGTTGCTCAGCCAATTAATTACACGGCCAAGCCAAGAATCTCTAGAAACTTCCAGGCTGGTGCTGGTTTCTTCCGTATCACACATCTCTGGATTTACAGACCGTCTCCTAATGTTCTTGTAGCCTGTTATGAAATGCATTTCATCGTACCTGTGACGCAGCAGTTACATTTGTTTTTATGAGAAACTAAGGAAAACGCCACCGCACAAACAAACCGCGTACATTCTATCACTTGGAAATTTTGTATTTACCGAAAGATCTCTTTTTGAACTGATTTAAAAATTCCAGATTTTTAAAGCCATTTGTTGCACATACTTAAAAAAAAGAAACTATAAGCACAATAAATTTGTTAAGCTATTTCTGAAACGTCCTTCAAGTCTGACACTTTGAATCGTGTTTTGACTCCGTCATTAATATCCTTTAAAAAAATAACAAGTTTTAAAATATGAATCTCTATGCCATCAGAAGATATGGTGATGTAGTATCTCTTAAATATACCAAGCAACTAAAATGCTTTGGATGCTGGGCTCTTAAGTCACTTGGCAATAACACAGAGCTAGACTCCTTTTTTTTTTTTTTTTTTTGTTTTGTTTCTAAAGTGTTGCTAAACACATCTAATGCACCATCTCCCCTTCCCTCCCCAAGCAATTGGTTCCTGGGGATGATGAGTGCTCCCTTAGGGGCTCTGGAATTTCTCGCAAGATGCTGACAAGAGTGTTGCAGGCTCTGATGGTCACCTGCATGGAAGCACTGCTTACTACGTCACAACCGCCACCTGGCTGAAAGTGACTGTACTGTGTCATTGAAGTTTAGACGCATCATGGAGCGCCTGGGTGGCTCAGTCGGTTGAGCGTCCAACTTCAGCTCAGGTCATGATCTCACAGTTTGTGGGTTCGGGCCCCGTGTCGGGCTCTATGCTGGCAGCTCGGGGCCTGGAGCCTGCTTCGGATTCTGTGTCTCCCTCGCTCTCTCTGCACCCGCCCCCCGTTATGTTCTCTCTCTCTCTCTCTCTCTCTCAAAAAAAAAAACATTAAAAAAATAAAAAAGAAATTAAGACGCATCCCAATTTCAGAGTTATTACAATATGAAAAACCGTGTGTCATGACATTCATGAAATTCTATTTTAAGTTCTATTTCTTCAGCATGTATGTATTTTCAAGGTATAGACTTGTTAGTGTTCTAAAATGCAAGTGTAAGGGCAGATTATGATATCATTTTTCCTTAAACTGAAACTTATGCCTTGAATAGTCAGAGTCCCATTGTTTTAAAGCAGGCCATTAATTAATGATAATTTATTGTTAATTTGATGTTTACAGTTAATAACACCTATAGCTCTAATTCATTTTGTACCCAAGAGACATTTACTATTCTCATACTACCAGGCATGGTTGCATCTGAAGAGATTACTCACTCTTATGCTTTAAATTTCTGTGGTATTTATGTACGGACAGCAAGGCTTTTGGAATGGACATGGGAAAACCTTGTTTTGTTTGAGGAAACTAAGTTGGAGAAAGAAATTTACCTCCTTGAGGGCATATACTTGCCATCTCTGTTATTTTCTCAGAGAATGGGCTTATTTTCTGCTTAATCAAGACCAGTACCAGCTTCTCGAACATTTAGATAAGCAGGCAATGTGGCCTCATGGTCAACAGGGACTTGGCAATGCAAGGGGAGTTCGTAGGAACTTGAAACAACACACAAAGAGCAAGGCGTCTGACAGGCGTATGTCCCACTGTGGTGGAGCCTTATCTTGCCTCCTTCCATCCAAGTATGTGGTCTGCACAGTGCCTGGAACGGAGTAGGCAGTCAATTAATGATTCCCTTCTACTTCCCAGGCTTGCTTTAAAGTTGGAGCAGGGCACAGATTTGGGGCTGAAATGAATTTTTATTTTTGTGGCTTATGTACAGTTCTGAAGAACATGGGTTCTCCAGGGCACTCACCACCTCACCGTCACACATTTATTGGATGCCTTAAGGAAAAGCGGGGTTTATCATAGTGTGTTTAGACATGAAGGGGGTAACTGGGGCTCTTTCGGCCCAAGTTGCCTGTGGAGATCTGCTTCTGGATCAGTGTGGCTCCAGGATTCTGGAGAACTTCTAGGGGGCAGGCAGATGTGAGGCTTCCGCAGAGGGTTCATGTGATTCACCATGGCTTGTGCATGGTCCCTATGAGTCCCCATGGTCCCTTTACCTCACTGGGGGCCACGTGGCTACTGTAGTTGCTCTGCAATTCCCACTAGGATTCAGGCCAGGTGCCACAGGTGTCATTCAAACTGTTGTGGTCCTGTTCTAATTGTCACTGTGGAAAGGACATTAGGATTCCTCCAACTTGACCAATTGTTCTTCCAATTTTTCTTGGCACACACATCAGTTAAAATCCTGAAAGGCAGTAGAGTAGAGTGGTCATGATTTGCTCAGGCTTTGGAGTCAGACAAGCTCCAATCCTGACTCTGTTACCCAGAGTCACGTGACCTGAAGCAGTGTACTTAATGCTTCCATTTCGTCCTTTCTAAAATGGGGAAAATGCCTGTCTCCAGGGGTTTCTGTGAGGCCTGAGTAGGATATGTATGGAAAGTGCCAAATGAAGACAGCCATTATCATTGACAAGCATGACGTTTTAAGACTTCTAATTCAGCATCATTAGCTCAACAGTCTTATTGACACTTAATCAAGACTACTTCTAGAATACGAGCCCATATTAATTTCCCAGAAACTCAGTTGTCTACTTCAGTTCATTTTCTTTAACCAAACTGAAACGAACTCCTGTGGTATGATTGATTTTGCCAGAATGATTCTCCATATCCTAAACAGGATCCTTCCATCTGTTGTTCAACCCCATCTGTTCTTGCCTCCAGCTGATCCAAATTCATATCCAGTTGGTAGAGGGCCACCTGAAAAAAATCTCCATTATTTTCTGATGTCCTGAAGAAACCTTGAGAAAAATTCAGTGTAGAGAGTTTGGCCACTCGGACACTCTGAAGCCTCAGTAAATTATTTAAGCGGAAATGGGGAAATTGCCATATGGTGCTGTTGGGGGGGGGTGGTGGTGAAATCAAATTATATTAAAGTCATATTAGAAAAAAACGATAAAAATGTGTGCCTAGTGGAGTGCCTCGCACATCACAGACCCTCAGTCCTTATGGGCAGATTTCATTTGTTTGCATTAAAAAGTTATGATATTGAGGATGATTCGAGACACCAGGACATTTAAGACTTTAATTATCCCTTCACAAAATGTGCTCTGGGTGGCATTAATATGAGCGGGAGTGTCAGCACTTACAGGGAGAGGGATGCTTTTTCTATGTGGTGTAGCACAGTGCAAGGACAGCAGCGCCGAGCATCCCCTTCCAGACTGTTTGCTTTTTGTTTATGATACCCCAGATGTTGTGAAAAGCACTCTGCCTTTATTGCCTTCCTATATTTCATCAAATTGGGACCCCATTTATTGTACGATGCCCCATCATTTTATGTGCCACTTTCTTCCCCCAAAATGGCCATGGCACTGATTTAAAGAATCATCCTGATTACAATGTGAAATGTGTCTGTGTCACAAAATGGAAGAAACCAGTAAACTATCAATTCTCACAACAACTCTGTGACACTCACTTTATAAAGGAGGAAATTGAAGCTCAGAAATACTGGTGACCCACTAAGATGTTCCTTCTAGATGTACCTGTGAGCTTCTTTTTAGAACGTGTTTCTCTGCCTGCCTAAGCAATTGCCCCTGAGTTCCCATGGCGAGTCTTAATGAAGAAACCCAGCAAAGGGCATCCATAAACCATGGAAATCTTTACTTTCATGAAATGAAACACCTAACCTCAACCCACTAGGAAACAAAGCAACCTGGACTTGAACTCAGCTTTTTCTGTTCCCTAGGGCATTGATGGCCTGGCCCTGAAGTGAGTGTGACTCTGTAGGAAAGAAGTAACAGTGGGTAAAACTCTAGAACGCTCCTGTGCTCCTGGGACTGTCCCCAGAAATCACGTCTTCCTGTCTGTGATAGGTATACTATATTCATCTACTTCTCCCCTTTCTTTAGACTTTCCTTCCTCATTCTTCAGTGACACATAGGTTAGCACTTGAGAAGTTTGGCCCCTAATTAGTTTAGTAAATCTCATGGCCCACTCCATTTACAGTAAAAATATTCATTTACTCAACAAATAGTTATTAAGAACCCACCAGGCTCTGTGCTAAGCACTCTACATTTACTATGTGCAATTAACACAACCACTAGGTGAGTTGTTTTTTGTTTTTTGTTTTTCCCTACGGGTTAAATGGATTGACAAAGCCATGCAGCTATGGTGGGCTTGACAGGATTCAGAGAATCATCAGGTTGATTCAAAAGTCTCAACTCCACCCACCTTCTCACCAAAGATGGGGCAAATGAAGAAAACGCTTGGCATCAGAATATTTTTCATCTACAGCAAATAATTACTAAAGTTATTACTGAGGAAGACTTCAGCCTTTAAAATTTATTCAGGTTTTACTTGAAGGACATATCCAGTTAAAAATATTCTTTATTTCTTGATAAGATAATAATGGCTATAAAATCAGCTGGTTTCATTACATTTTACTATAGTGGGAAATCATTTCCACTTTTGCCCTGTGATGATTATATTTCCTAGAATTTTTTTTTTTTTTTTTTTTTTTTTTTTTTTTTTTTTTTTACTTCAGAAAGAAATGCAAGCAATTTCCATTCATCCCAGAGTGTTCCACGGGTTACAGAAGATAGCTGGTCCTATGAGTCGGTGATTTGGGTTTGAAGTCTCATTGATATCTCTGATAAAGTACTAGAAGAAAAACGGGGAGTACAAACACCAAATGGTTGTTTTCGAATCATCAACTTTGAGTTTGTTGTGTCTATGGGTCAAATGTAAAGCATGGGCTATGGCTTTCTAACTTGCATTCTCCAGTCAATATTAAAGTACAAATTAAGAGGAAATTCTTAATCACAATCAAATTGATTGGTTGAGACTTAAGGGAATGTGTACGTTAAACTAATGTCAAATAAAATGAAGACTTCCAGAACTGTTCCAATTGTAGAATCAGAATTAATGGGTCCTGACAAGTGGATAAGTTATAGGGTTATAACATCGCTTACAAATTTTAAATCTTTGTTGAATCAGATCTTATGATTTCCTTTTGTGCCCCTTTCATGATTTCTATTAGAAATCTCAGGTAGAATGTTCAATTAATTCTTTTTTGGTGCCGTTAAAACATTTTCTTGGTTTTCCTGGCTTCGGTCTTTCTCCGAGTCCATCCTGCACATGACTGCCATATTGTTCTTTATGGAACTCATTATAATAGCTCTCAGCTTGTAAACCTTTGATGGCTTTCCACCGCCAGGCTTGTAGAGAATTCCTACAGCTTCCTGGCCTGAGAGGACCTGCCGCCCATGTCTGGCCTCGAGGTTCTTCTAGAACACCTCTATGAAAACAAGGAACTGAAATCGAAGCATCCACCATACAAAAACTTTGCTTTTTCTAAATCTTTTCTCATAATTCATATTCCACCTTTATTATTTGCTTAATGTTTGTTTATTTTTGAGAGAGAGAGACAGAGCGTGAGCATGGGAGGGACAGAGACAGAGGGAGACAGAATCTGAAGCAGGCTCCAGGCTCTGAGCTCTTAGCACCAATGTGGGGCTCGAACTCATGAACTGTGAGATCACGATCTGAGCCGAAATCAGAGGCTTCACCAACTGAACCACCAAGGCACCCCCGTATTTCGCCTTTACTATTTCTCTCAATACCATCTCTCCAGAAAGCCTTTCTGGGCCTCTCCAGTGTGAAGAGGTCTCTGTTGCCCACACCACACGCTCTTAGAGTGAGCATGCCTTACCTCTGCCCCTGGCTTACCAGCTGTCATCTCTCATTCTGATTCTTGGCACATCTATTTTCCCCTTTCAGCTGGATGAAAAACACCTTGTGAAAAATACCAGGCCCGTGTTTGCACATAGTAAGTACGTGATTTCTACTGTTTTTTATGTCCCAGTGAAACTCTTATATCCCTTTATGATGTACATTTTAAATTTTATTAAAAGATTATTATCACACTTCCAGAATTTTCTTTCTGAGTAACAATTCTACTTTCTCTTTTCAAAACACACTTTTACAGTAAGTAATAATTCAATTCATAGATTTATATACCCTTTCTTAACATTCCACCCAACTGTACTAATTTAAGTTGCAAAGTTCTAGATGCAATTATAACAGGAAATGACACATCAACTGAGTCAAGCAGGACTTGTCTCAGAAGATTGTCGGGTCAATGCTCCATGAACAACCAACCTGATGCTACTAAGAACACTCATCACAAGCACTGCTGAGAACAACTGTAAACTGCATAAACCCATAGAGACAAACATGTATACGTTGTTAGCCTCTTCTGATGTTCTTTTAGCAACTCAACATATGAAATGAGATGAGATGAGAATTATTTTTATCCCAAAGGATAAAAGTAAATATAACTATTGAATCCCAATGTTTTTAATGCTTTTAAAAAAGCATGAAGAGTTAGGTGCATGTTATCTTTAGAAAATACTAGACCTTTCAAGCAGCATCTCACCTTTAGGACCATCCACAGCAAATGAACTTACCAGTGCTTTGCACATACTGTGGTATTACTTTATTTCCCACAACCTAATTCTGACACACTTGAACTCATCTTTTTTTAAACTTTTTTTTTTAATGTTTTACTCATTTTTGAGAGAGAGAGAGAGGGAGACACAGAATCTGAAGCAGGCACCAGGCTCTGAGCTGTCAGCGCAGAGCCCGACCTGGGGCTCGAACCCACGAACCGCAAGATCATGACCTGAGCCGAAGCCAGACACTTAACTGACTGAGCCACCCAGGTGCCCCCACCCTTGAACTCATCTTAAGCAAAATTTCCTTCTCCCTATCTTACCTTTCCCTTTTGGAAAGTGCTCGATGGCCATTATGGCCATCCCACTTCCCTTGTTTCTTCTCTGTTCTCCCCCCAAGCAATTACCAAGAGCTCTCATTTTCAGACATCGTGTGGCTAGCCATTTACTTTCTACTTACTAAACATTAATCAGGGGCCCTGCACTTTTTTTAAAAAAAGGAAGTGAGCTAGTAAGAGGGGGCTTTTTTTGTGACATGGTCTTTTGAGACTAATCTTTCAAGCGTTAAGAATCATACTATTCTATGTCAAGAGACGGCAAAAGTGAAGTCGAGAAAAGCCATGGTCCAAAGGACCTTTTGCGCTATTCACGCTGGTGATACAGACATGCCTAAACTTATTCCTTCTCAAATGAGCTTTAATTATAGCATCATCTCCATACTACCTCACGTGTATGGTAAGTAGGGCTGTAAACTATGAGGAAGTTCTACGGTATCTCCCTCCATCTCCTCCCGCCCCCAGCCCCCCACCCCCCCACCTCCAACTCATAACACAAATCGGTCATGGACCTGAGCAAGCTAGAGAGACTTGATAGTTTTTCAGGAATTCTCCATCATGACCAGGCTAGAGAGTTAGGTTTCTGGGTCCCTGTCTTAACAGACATGTGCTCTGCAGTACTGGAGGCAATAAGAAAGGAAGAAATTCTATTCTCTCTTCAGTCGAAAACACAAGCTTACTGATTCCAGAAATTTGAAAGGCATTGTTTCTATCTTTTGAACAAAGGAGAGGGGACACAGTTAAATCTCTAAAGGCTGCTCTGAGCCCCTCAAAGTGAGATTTTTTAAACAGAAGCTTGAGACACCAAACACGTAACGTTGGCGCATATGGAGAAAGCTTGGCTGTTGAATGAAAGGTTTGCTCATTTATGTAGATAAGGCATCCCCACACACCTTCTGAATGCCTTGATGTCTGCTAGAAAGACAACACAAACCTTAGCCATGCCAGGGAGTCAGTAAAATATTCTCCTTATACTCAGTTATTTGCTGCTGTGTTTATTTTTCTTTTTAAGTGTTGATAATTGCTGATGGTACTAATTATTCTCAAAGCGTCAAAACAAGTGGAAGAGAGCTCCGCTCCTTTGCTCCCGTTTTGTGAGAATTTTCAGCCATGCTAGCGTTTTCTTTGTTTTGAGCCATTCACCTATGTGCACGCTCTATAGCCTCAATGATTTTTCAGCCCTTGCTTGCAAGTAATTGGTATTGATTTTGCAGGTGACTTCTAATGTGTTTAGTTCCTAAAAGAAATCTAACTGTACCCCTCTCATCCTCTGGTCCCCAGAAGGGAATAATATTTGTAACTTCAAAGCAAAGGGTGGTATTATCCAACTTCCTTAGGCTAAAACTGGGGGCACCAGTTTCTTCAGGGTGTGTGGCTTCATACCTGAAATGCGGTGATATGTTTTAAGCTCCCCGTTACTTCAATTCAATGAGTTGATATATGAAGTGCGACGGGTAGTGGTTAATGCTCCTTATGCTAGGGGAGTAAACAACGTGGGAATCTCATTTAAGAACAAGGCCCTAGGGAGAGACAAGGAATAAGTCTACCTCTTAAATCACCACATTCAACCGGTTCGGTCATTAACAACATTGGCACTAATAGCTTTTAGCAGTAGGGCAGATTGCTGATTACAACTGGGTTTCTTGCAATCGTGGCTGCAGAGGAAAGTGGCAAGAACCGAAGCCTCCGTCAGAGGCAGAAAAACAGAGACACACATGAATTCAGGGCAGAAGAGAGAATAAAGTGGAATGTCTAAGACTGAGGGGAAAAGAACCCATGATTTTCCATAGTAGTCAAACACAATGAGCATATTAGCAGACGGCACAAATAGAGGGAGTTGAATACACAGTTAGGAAAATTCTGGACTCTTGTGAAACAAGCTTTATATCCAGAAATCAGCTTGAGAAGGTGGGAGCCACTGTAGAAGAAAGTGTCCTTCCTCTCAGATAATGTTATATGTACCAAATGTTGTCTCTTAGATAGGTGACAAATAGCTAATAAGAATAAAGTGGTGAAATATGTAAATTTATGGGGCATCTGGGTGGCTCAGTTAGTTGAGCATCTTATTCTTGATTTCGGCTCAGGTCATGATCCCAGGGTCGTGGGATTGAGCCCTGCATCGGGCTCTGTGCTGAGCATGAAGCCTGCTCAAAATGCTCTCTTCTCTCTCTCTCTCTCTCTCTCTCCCTCTGCCCCTCTCCCCTGCTTGCACATGTACTCTCTCTCTCTCTCTAAAATAAAGGAGAAAAAGCTCTTAGAAAAACAAAAAAGTAAACTTTATATATAATTGTTTTTCGTAAGTAAGAAGGCAAAATCCTAATCCCTTACGCTTTACATGATAGCCATATATTTGCCTGAAGATATTGTCTTAGTGATATTCTACAAATTCCACTGACTCTCACCAGCATCAAACTCTGAAACACCCGTTTGGTGTCTGCTTAAGGGAGAAGCATCAGTGATCAGCTCACAGTTCCTTATGGGAGTATTTACAATGGGGCTTAATCAGTTAAGGACAAGTAATACAGCTGATGTGGGTAGTGGGGTGGATTAAGATCATGAGATGTTCTGTCATTATATACGGACATCTGGAACAGTCTGATACTCTGGTGGAATATGTAGCTCCCCCAAAATAGACTTAAAGTCATATTAAAAACTTCAGGGGAAACTTCCAATAATCTTACTTCCAACGGGGTGGGATTATACGAAATGGACTCTCTTAAAATTTATTCATGGGGATTTAGTCACTAAAACACGAAGTGTATTTTGTTATATAGCAGTTTTCCTTATAAGAATTTTTAATAGGTACCAAATGTGTGAACCTAACACACAGATATGCCCTCTGGACATACCCAACATGTCCATGTTTTTATTGCCTTTAAAGAACCCTTGAAAGAACTGTCTACATTTTTTTCTCCATTTCTATACTTTTCATTTGCTCTGTGTGTGTGTGTGTGTGCGCATGCGTCTGTAGTGGGGGCGGGGATACAGAATACAGAAAATCTATCGCTTTCCAGCATATTCTGGTCTGTCTTCTGCGCCCACCACCCCACAGACATTGCTTCCATCAGACCACAGAGGACTTCCACGTGACTAAATTTGTGGACAGTTCTTTGTCCTCAGCTGCAACAGTCTGGCACTTCCTCCTTTTCCAAACACTTTCCTTTCTTGGCTTTTGTGATACTAATTCCTGATGTTCTGCCTCTCCCACTGCTAGGTCCTACTTAATCTATTTTTCTCCCAACCAAATGAACTTTTTTTTTAAAAGTTAGATCAGATCATTGCACTCCTTCCAACAGCTTTCCATTGCATCTAGAATAAGATCCAAATTTCTCATCACTTCCCATAAAGTCCTGCTGGACTTAGCCCCTGCCTGCCTGTGTCACCTGCATTGTGCCCTGCCACCTGCCTGCCCACTTCCTGTGTCTTCTCAGCCATTTATACCTTCAGGGCCTCTCTGTTGACAGTTTGCTTTGCTTGGAGAATGTCCCCCCCCCCCCCCCGATTCTTCTTCCCTCTGGATCATTCTTGGCAACTGGATCTCAGCTCATAAGCTATCTCCTCTGAAAGTCCTCCAGAGCATCTGTCTGATGTTTACTTTGTCTTTCTATTTATGTCATTCATAGCACTTATCCCCTTCAGTGAATACCGATTTTATTTATCATTTATTATCGTTCTCCTCCATGAGAATGTACATAAGAAACATGACAATTTTGTGCACTTCTATATTCCTAGGGGTTAAAAGATTGCTTGATGCATAATAGGCAGTCACCAAATATTTGCTGAATAAGAGAGAGAGAGAGGAGGGGAGAGAGAGAGGGAGAGAGAGAGAATCCTAAGCAGGCTCTGCACTATCAGCAGAAAGCCCAATGCAGGGCTCAAACCCCAGCCATGAGATCATGACCTGAGCTGAAACCATGAGCCAGATGCTTATCCGACTCAGCCGCCCAGGCACCCCATAGGTAACTACTCTTATTAGTACTGTTAATACCTTATATATCCTTCCCAGGTTTTATGTGCATATTCGGACACACATGAAGATATGTTATTTTCTGTCATTTCAGAAAAATGATAATATGCTGTCTACATTGATCTGCATACTCTTTTCCCACTCAACAGTCCATTTTGGAGATATTTCCACATTAGCACATAAAGAGGTTACTGTAGCTACAAAGGAAGTGTGACTGTAGTAAGGACAGACAACTAGATCAATGGGACAGGATAGTCCAGAAATAACCCACAGCTATCTGGTCAATTGGCCTTCAGCAAAGATGCCTAAGGAACTAAGTTTCAAGTTTTTTCACAAATGTTCCTGTAACGAATAACTACAGAAAAAAATGGATTTTGATCCCTAGATCACATACTATGTAAAAGTTAATTTGAAAGGAATTAGTAACCCAAATTTAAAAGCCAAAATTCTAAAACTTCTGGAAGAAAACATAGGAGACTATCATTGTGTCATTGGGGAGGCAAAGTTTTTTTTAGATAATACTGAGAAAGCAGCAGTTACAAAAGAAAAGTTAAACTGGACTTCCTCAAAATTAAAAACTTCTCTATATGCATGAAGAGAGATCTGTATCTCAAAGGACTTAGATCCAGAATAGAGCACTTATATAATTCAATAATAATAATAAAAAAACCCAAATGACTTGAACATTTAACATACCCACTAGAATGGATAAAATTAAAATTAAAACAATGACTACCCCAAATATTGGTAAGGATGAAGCAATTAGAACTATGTCCCTTCGCTGGTGGACATGTAAACTGGTTACAACCCTTTGGAAAACTGTTTTAACAACTTCTCATAAATTTAAACATATACTTTCCTTATGAACCGGCAAGTCCACGCATGGGTGGAATTGAAGAAAAATAGATCTATCAAAAGATTCATACCAGAATATTCATAGCAGCATTCTTCATAATAGTAAAAAAAAAACTAGAGCCATCCCAAACGCCCGTGAACTGGAAAAGAGATCACTAAATTGAGGTATATTTACGCAATGGACTACTACTCAGGAACATGGACAAAACTCGAAAATATTACGATGACACAGTAAGTCAGCCTTCAAAGAGTATATTCTGCATTGCTCTATTTGTAGATGAAATTCTGAAACAGGTGAAACGAATCTGAGTTGACAGAATCAGGTCAGTGGTTTCCTTTGGGCTGCAAGGCAGTGATAGTCAGGAAAGGGGCACGAGAGAACTTTTTAGGCTGTCGGAAATGTTCTATTATCGCGACAAAGGTGGGGAGTACACAGGTGTATGCATTTGTCAAACCTTGCCAAACTGTATGTTCCAAGTCTGCATCTTCTGTGAAAAATACCCCTCAATAAAAATAATGAGATAAAATATTTTGAAGCATGAAATGATAACAATATAACAAAAATTTACATGAAAGGGAATTCCTTTAAAAATGAGGATCAAGGCGGGGCCTGGGTGGCTCCGTCAGTTAAGCGTCCGGTTCTTGGATTCAGCTCAGGTTATGATCTCATGGCTTCGTGAGTTCGAGCCTCACTTGAGCGCCTTGTTGACAGTGGGGGGCCTGCTTGGGGTTCTCTCTCTCTGCCCCTCCCCCACTTGCGCTGTCTCAGTCTCTCTCAAAATAAAGAAGTAAACTTAAAAAAAAATGAGGCTCTCAAGATCTGGGATACAGAATCCATGACTTGGTTGGGGCTGGAGAAAGGAAGATAAAGAGAATTGGGCACGGGCTGGTAAGTAGAGCCCTGGTAAGTAGAGCTGATAGGAAAATGGTATCACTAGGAAGGCACACGAAATCTAAAGTCCTGCATTTCCAGTCCAGCCTTTTTTCCTAGTGCTGCTGCAGCTTACAGCAAAGCTTCAGAAGCGGGTCCCATTTATCTGAGACTGAATTTTTTCCCCATTATGTCACTAATGAGGTTCGTGCCTTCCCTTCCTCTCTCACCTCTATGATTAACATTCTTTGGTGACCTTTAAGTTGAATTACTTTTGCTTTTGTCCAGAAGCCGAATTCACCAGAGCTTCATCCAAAGCTTAAATTACCCGTAAACAACAAGATCGCTCCATAGAACAGAGCGAGGAACGCTACCAGGGACATCGAGAATCTGGATTCAGTGTCTCTTGGATGCTACCAAAATGGAGAGGAGTCCCGTTCAACTTGACGTTCATGGAATGTGCCTTGAAGGCTATTATCTGAATATCAACCTACCTTCTCTTCCTGCCCTTTCTCTGAAAAGAGGAATTATATCTATAAATAAGAACATGACAGAATCTCCTAAGAAAATGAGATTTTTCTCTCAATTATTTAGCCTTTAAGCCATTTTGTTAATTGCTTTTTTTAAGACTGGAAAATGAAACTTAATAAAGAGAGACGGCTATAATTAAGCATTGAGAAAAAATATACACAAACTTGGAATTTGCATTGTTAAGTTTCAAGAGGGAAGAAGGCAGAGGTAAAGGAGGAACAGCAGTTTTTATAGAAATGAAGAAAACGTTCCTTCGGACAGTGGCCCGACCTCCTACTTCCAAATAACCCTGCCGTCTGCATCTCCCCACAGACCAGGTGCCTTCTCTCAGGACACGTGGAGAAGGTACAGCAGACATGACCGAGCTGGGCATCCATCACTTCGGATTCATTTAGTCACTGTTTTAAGACTGATCACTGCCCTTCCCTGCAAGGCTAAGCAACTGCGATCAATTATCGCTCCTGTTCTCTAGTTAGTACGCGATCAGCTCCCGCAAATCTTGGAATGGGGTAAAAATGCATACAAATTCTGTCAGCAGAACTAAGGTGTTTCTGATGGAAGAATGTCTATTCATGGAAATTTCAAAGAGGAAGCCTTATCAATTAACACCGGCCCCGAGGTACAGAGCCTCAAGGGAATGAGACCAATCCTGTAAGAGACTAGCAATTTAACAGAACGGTACTTAATAAAATGGGGATGCTCACTCAGACCACTACAGAACAATGGCACCATCACACCATTCCTGTTTGTTAAGATACAACTCAATGGATTGAAGGTACACAATTAAGTGTGAATAAGTGATTTAAAAACTTTTAATGAAAAATTGTAGAACTACCAAATGGATGGAGAAAGGAGATGGTATAACGAATCTCCACATATGCATCATTCATATGTTATGATTATCGAGGTTTGGCCACATTTGCTTTGTTGTTTTTCCTTTGCTGAAGATTGTTAAAGCCCATCCCCGCAGCACGCAATCTCAGGCCTAAATACTCCAGGAGCCATCTGTCAAAGCACAATCTCAGATACATATTCACCTACATCTTAACAACAAGGTTGTCTCAGGTCCAGTCCAAAAGACAATTTGAGGGGTGCCTGGCTGGCTCAGCCGGTTAAGCCACAGACTTTGGCTCAGTTCATAATCTCACAGTTCCTGAGTTCGAGTCTCGTGTCAGGCGCTGGGCCCACAGCTCAGAGCCTGGAGCCTGCTTCCGATTCTGCGTCTCCCTCTCTCCGCCCCTCCCCCACTCACGCTCTCTCTCGTTCTCAAAAATGAATCTTAAAAAAATTAAAAATAACGTAATTGTCTCAGAAATGTCTTTTCTCATAGCTGATACACTCAAATTAAGATCTAAAGAAGCCCCAAACATTGCATCTGTTAAATCCTTCTAAATCTTTTTTTCAATCTCCAGTAGCCTTTCAGTGTCATTAACTTGGCATAGAAACTATGCCGTTTGTCCTATAAAATACCCCTTACTCTAGATTTCCGTTTGTTCTACTTTTATGTTATTTAACTACTTGTTCTCCCCCTCCACTTCCTTTTGGCTAGAAGTTATCAACTGAAGCTTAATTAGATTCAGGTTCAACTTTCCGGCACGACTACCTCATGATGGAGGGTGCAGGGTGCTTCATGTTACGTAAGGAGGGAGAAGGGGTCCTGTTTTCTCACTTTGGGCCGTAAGGAAAACCTGGCCCCTCTCTTCTCTGGTTCTTTCTCAGTCTTTAAGCTAATGAGTTCAATCACTGATGACCACTGCCTGAACCGGTGATTGCATGAAGACTGCAAAATAGTGATTTTCTGATTCTATCACTTCTTCTGTCTTTGCTACCTGTAATATTTCTGCAAAGAAGAGTTTTTTCTCATCAATTGGTCATTTAGATTACCAAAAAATATAGTTCTTTCAATGAGAGGATAAATAATTTTCTTTCTTTACTTGCCAATTTTCAGAGCAAGCAACTGGTATCCTAATAATTTCCAAAGGGTGGTTGCAAAGCATTTCTAAGCATAAACTAAATGATATGCTAACCGTCTCCATTATTTTTAAAGTTCTAGTTCAAAACTTAAATTTCCTAATGAAGAGTTTCTGGAATAATTCCAGGCTGAAACGCTTTTCTTTATTCTTATTTTCTATGTGATTTACATATTCTATCAATTTCACATTCTATTGGAGTCTATGAAAATTTTAATAAATGCAGTGATCAATTTTATTAGGCTAGAATGGGAACCATCACCGACCCATCAGTGTCCCCCTCCCTCCCCAGGACACCTGTGTACTGGCATTTCCAAAAGACAGAGCTGCTGCCTTCTGATTGACTGGAATCCTTGAGTACAACCCTCATTGTACTCAGTTTATAAATCAGTAGTTGCTGTCTGAGAGTATGAAAGCACACAAGAGTGTATCAGGTGCATCTCTGTGATGATAAGATTAAGAACTGTTGAAGGAGAGTTTGGGTATCTGACCCATAAGGTCAGCGGGGATCACTTTGTGAAGGGGCTGATCCCTGATTCCTGGCAGCCATTTTGGGGACATGTGCTTTGGACCATACAACCAATTATAGATTTAATTATAGATTTAATTCTGGGAGAACAATTCAAAACATGCCGGATTTGTGACAGGCAGAATAATGGCCCTTTGTAGATGCCTACACCGTTATCTCTGGAACCTGCAATGATGTTACCTTACGTGGCAAAAGGGACATTGCAGATGTGATTACAGTTACAGACTTAAAATAAAGGCATTATCCTGGGTTATTGCAGTAGGCTTGACCGAATCACAGGAGCCCTTAAAAGTAGGGAACGTTCACTGGCTGGAGGCAGAAGAAGAACATGGCAGAAGGAAAAGTGAGAGGATACTCAGCCTCAGATAGATTTCATGCTTGCTGGCCCTGTGATGTAGAGACCTACATGCTAGAACAGAGAAAGGCCTCTAGCAGGTAAGGGGAGCCCCATCCTGGCAGCCAGTAAGGAAACAGGGACCCCAGTCCTCTAACCCCAAAGAACTGGACCCTGCCAACAACTTTAATGAGTATGGACACAATTCTTCCCAGAACCTCCTGATAGGAGTACAGCTGGTCAACACCTTGCTTCAGCCTCCTATGACCCAGAATGAAGAGACTGCAGACGCCAACTCAGACCTCTCACCCACAGAACTATCAAATAAAAAAAAATAGGTTGTTTTAAGCCAGGGAGCTTGTGGTGATTTGGTGTGGTAGCAATAGAAAGCCAAATCACTATGGACACTGGGTCTATAATATCACTTGGTGGGAGGGCGTTATACTCTCTGCTGAATGAATCACCAGTGCTCCCTGAGTGTAGAATATCTGAGTTATCACAATGTAGAAGAACTGCCCTCACTCCCCCCTCTCGACTCCATAGCCTCTTCTTGATCTTGTCCCAACATTGTCAGGAGCTATGATTTAGGCTATATCGTTTTGTTGATTATTTTCTTGATGATGTGTCTCTATGAGTGGTAGTATTATCCCAAGATGTATTATTAGCAAAGTGTTATAACTATTTTACTTTGGGTGTCACCCAAGGTACTCAATTATCCTTTACAGGACTACTTTTATCAAAGCACATTTTTTTCTCCCAACTGAAACACGGACTTAGCCGTGATCTTGCAGAATACCTCTTGTTTGAAAGTTAGGAACTGCGCACATTTTACACAGTAATGACTATCCCAGTGGCATGTGAAAGTGTTATGCTAAAAGCAGTACAATTTTTACATGTAAGACTAATTGGTTGCATAATCAATAGGTTATAGAAAATGAAGGTTTTAAAGGGCAATATGAATATTTTCTTTAATTAAATAATGTGCCTCTCAAGCTGTTTTCCGCAGAGAGAGTAATCAGGGATGACTATTATCAAACTAAGCCAATTTCATCCTTTTTCAAAAAGGAGAAGAATGTGGAAGGAATAATGCCAAATGTTGCTACTACATTCTGATGGAGATAAATGCATGACAAAGTTAAGTCCTATAGGCAAAAAAGACCAGAAGAGACACCAACATAATTTCATAAATGATGAAAATCATGTAACAAAAGCTTTCTAGATGATGGGTTAATGAGATGTTACTAATGTAAATTTTATGCCTTGTTTAACTTTTTCTTCTGGTGGAATTTTCCAGTGTGACACCCATATTTAATATCAGAATTTCCAGGAAAACAGAAGACCCAGAATGACATTTCAGCTGCATATTCCTTGTAAGATTTGGGGGGGGGAGCTGAAATATCAAAGTCACATTAGAAAATGTAATTAACTTAAATCCCTTTTGGGAAAGGCAAAAAGAAAAGTGAATCAGAAATAGAAATTATCTTACAGAGAACATTTAAAAAGCGCCAAACAGTCAACGTTAGCTATTATTCCCGAGAACTTTGTCCTCCTAGCATGTCGACTTTCTGGTCACAAGACATCGCACCATCATATTGCCCAAACAATTTACAGCACAAAGGAATCATACTATTCTTTTAAAATGAAGGGCAGTGAATTAATAAGAACCATTATTGTACCAGATTCTTTCAATCTCAATGGAATGGCCCAATGCTTGCTGGAAAATTACTTCAGACTGCTTAACTGCCACAAATGAAGTGAGATCTTCCTCCATGCAGGCATGTGCAGAATATAAATATTTTAATTTCACCAGTTCAATGAGCGATTTCACAGGGCTGCTATTTTACAAGACCGCCCATGGAAAATTAAGGGGTGAGTTTGGGAGTGGACCATATGTTTCTAGAGAGAACCTACTTTGCTAGGAGGGCTCATGAACACGTGTTCATTTCCCCCTCATTCCTTTTCCAAGAACAGCAGGAATGATCTGTGTTTCTGCCCCAGAAGGTAACCCTGTTGGATGCTATCAGCACACCTGTGAAGCTATTAATGCTTACATTTGAAAATTCCAGCTACCTTTTGCTTCAATTAGTTTCCTCTCTGCCATATACACACACACATGAAAGTTTAAAGAAATATGGCTATTTTTACCCCAAAAGGCTTTCAAGTTGTCAGGGATTCCAGGCATAGACCATCCCATTGGCTTGCTAGGGGGCTGTATCAATTCCCTGGTGAAGGAAATAGTGATCCTCTGACTTCCCCAGGTGACACCAGCATCCATAAAAGTAATTTTAGTGAAATTATTTATTAGTATAAAATCTCAAAGCTTATAAGCCCACCTGAACATTCTTTTTCTTTTCCAAATTAGTATGGTGAAACATCTAATTTTTTTCCCATCAACTGTGGACTGAACGTTTCCCCAAACTCTGTGATTTAATTAAATTCCTCTTGCTCTGTAGGGACCAGGTGCCTATAACGTAATTTAATTTCTTGTATGCTAAGTTTTTAAATATATAGCATGTGTATGTGCTTTAATACTTACAATTTGCATGTATGTGCATGTCTTATATATATAATGTATTACGTATACAGCATGTGGTATATGCTAGTTTATACCAGCAGGTCACCTTGATGCATCATGAGAAGAGATGTTCCTTTACTTTACTGAGCTCATGCAGTGTGTGTTTCCATGGAAGGGGCAGCCCCTATGTTGACTCTTTATCTTTTTCATTACTACAAATTTCTTTTCATACTTAGTATAAAAACTCTCCAATTTAAATATTCTCAGGGGAACTGTGCTTCTACCTAATAGAACAGATAAGTTCCTACATCAAGATTAATGATCACTTTATGGTGAGATGTTATTTTTACAAACCAAACACTGTATTTTTGGGAAAATAAATTCCTATACACACACATATGTGTGTGTGTGTGTGTGTGTGTGTGTGTGTGTGTGTGTGTGTGTGTGTATAGTTCCAGTCCCTGGAACGTTGCAGACACAGACTTGCCTTAAAACTCAAGGCTGTTTCCCTCCTGGGATACTCTTCCTCCAATCAGTCACCTGGCAAATTCTTGCATCTTTTCCAGGTCGGTTTTCATGTCACCTTCTCCCTGAGGTTGATTCCCCCAACGATCTCCATAGTCTCCAGCCCCTTGCCCTCTGACCCTGCCATCATTTGCTTTGTCCTTCTAATGGACTTCTCTTTGGTTACTGTTATAGTTTTTATGTTTCTGGGTTTAGAATTTATTACTGCATTTGTTAGAATACAGTCCCCACAAAGGGGATCCTTCTCTGTTCACTTATATAAAGCATAATAAGTCATCTATAAAATTGGCCGAATAAGTGAGAAAGAGAATTTAAAAAATCTTCTGTAATAAGGATATTGATCTTCTGTAATAAGCATAATACATACGCTTACAAATGTAATCAGACTTATTTGGAACAAGAACTGAAAACAAAATTTATGTGTATCAGTGAATCATTAACGAGACACATTGGACACCTCAAAGGATACAGCCAATGATCACAAACTCCTCTCTTCTGAAAGGTTTAAGCATATTTAATAATCATGCACTTACTTAATCGGTAATACGGTAATGATTATTTATTATCAATGCAGCACTTCTGACCTGCATTGCACTTTCTCTTTAGTGAGTTTTCACAGGCCAAACATTGTTGAAGTATTATCTTTTCAGGAACTGCAGAGATAGGAGGCAACTGGAAAGCCCAGTACTTGTTGGTACTGTGAAAATGTAATTCTTTAAAGATACTATGGTCCACACGAGATTGATAACTGGAGAACACGGAGGCTAAGAGTTCACACCTTTCTCGAACCTTCATCGATCAGTTCTGAGCATGGACATCATAACTGAGCACCTATCAAACAAGACTGCCATCAGAGAGGTCTGACTCTTTTATTTGGCCTCTGTTGGTGTAGCTATGATGCCACCAAAGTGGGGCGGGGGACCTGGTTCTCACTTTTCATTAATAGCGAGACTTTTGTTATTCTTGTTGGAGACTGACTTAGGTAGAGTAGTCAACCAGTCACATACTGCTTTCCAATAAGTGAGAAACAAAACTGGATATTTTAACCTTGCAAGGAGATAAAATTGCGTTTAAAATGATAACCAAGAGAACAGTTGAAGTGACCTTTGATTTCAATGATCTCTTTCATCCACTAATTCTTAAGTTGGAAAGATGACAGGGCCAGGAAGAGGGCGTGGTCCCTATTGTTTATTCATTTGGGGAGGATAAAAGATGGTTCAGAGAGCATCGGTTAAATGTCATCAGATTACATTCACATTTCCACAAAATAATTTCCAACATTTATTCAGATACATGTCTTTAATACAGACTTCTATTAAGATACTATTTTTGCCTCATCTAAAATTCACACAAAGGGGAAAGGCTGTTTTTTATAATGTCAAAATAAAAATGAATATTAGATTTTCCTGTCCATATTAAATTGGCATGTATGCCTTAGTTTTTACAACATACATGAGGTTGTCTGGGACACATCCTAAGAAAATATTTCCATGACAGGACAAAATCTGCCGTTTATTTGGCAAGCTCTTTGACATACTATCTAATTTTATCCTCGACATAAAACCTAAGAGGTACATGTTATTACAGCTTTTTTAGCACAGGAAACTAAAACTAAGGGAGAAAGTAGCTTTCCTAAAATCATACGGATTATAAATCCAAGTCTATACTCTTTACTCGTTACCCCCACAGTTGTGTGATCTTCCAAAATAATATGCTTCCAAGGTGTTGAAAGATATTATTATAGTAAGTTCTAGTTGAAGGTTTCCTGAAAATTACAGTGAAATAATGTTTATTTAAGAAGAACTCAGGGTGTGTGGTGGCTCAGTCGGCTAAGTGTCTGACTCCTGATTTCAGCTCAGGTCATGATCTCATGTTTCATGGGATCGAGCCCCGCATCGGGATTTGTGCTGATCATGGAGCCTGTTTGGGATTCTCTCTCTCTCTCTCTCTCTCTCTCTCTCTCTCTCTCTCTCTCTCTGCCCCTCCTCCACACGTGTTCTGTTTCTCAAAATAAATAAACATTAAAAAAAAAGAACGAAAGAATTAGATTTTAGAAATAGTTGGCATTTTCCATGTAGAGCAGTGCTGTAAAAGAAGATATTTTCCCACATCCACATATATTGTGTTTTTAAGCATGCATTGACTAAAAACATGGAGGAGGTTGGAATGAGTCATCTCTTCGGCTGCCACATTGACAAATGTACACCTAAAACAAGGCCAGCAGTTTCTGGTAAAACTTGAGATCCCGACTCAGAAATCAAAATGTGACTGAGCTGGACGGGGACCAGAAGGGAGCGAAAGTGCTCTGCATTCTAACCTATGGTCAACACTTTCCAAGGAACTCAGAAAAAATCAGTCCATCTCCGCGATGTAGATTTCCTCGCTGACAGAACCATATTGTGTATCAATCTTTACGCAAATCATAGCACAAAGTACCAGAATACAATATGGAGCAAAAATCAAATTGCTAGCTGAGGAACCCAACTGAGCACAGACACTGTAGCTGAAGTTCCAACCGAGATAAAGAAAACGGAAAGTGACATAGTGCTTTGGGGAATGAAAAAATGAGTAGATCCTACTACCTGCTTCTCACTGTTCTATATTTTTGGAAAGAGAAGGAACACCTATATCTAACCATAATTGAAACCAGACTCTAAGTTCCAGAAATGCACTGCTATGAATTTTAGAAAGAGAGAAATCCCATCTTTTTCAGGAGGATCAATAAAGAGTTTATGGAAGAAGTCAGACTTAACGGAGTCTTGAAGGATGGCGAAGAATTGCACGTTGCTGCTAATTCTGTTAACAAAGAAGGTGTGTTCCAGCAGCATTTTTACGTGGCCATAAATTGTACCGCTCAACAAGGAAGTAATATTGGAAGCACAGACATTAGTCCGAGATGCAGGGAAAATCATAGGATGAAGGTAGGGAGGGGGATAGGCAAGAGTCATTAACAACAACTAATTTATGACAAATCACTGAATAAGTTCAAATATACACATGATAGTGTTGGGAAGGATGGAAAGAATGAGATGATGTGAGGAGAGGGAATGAAGGAGATAGTCTCCAAAGGTGGCCATCAGCAATTCCTTGTCCCCCAACATGCAGGAGAGATGGGATCCGTCCATGTCTCCTCCCTGAATCTGGGTAGGCTGGTCACTTTCTTTGATCAGCACGGTGCTGCAGAAGTGATGCTGTGCCCATCAGGGGTCCAGATACTATGAGTCCTGGTGATGGATCTCAGCTGTCAGCTGTAAGGAGGTCCAGAATATCCTCCAGAGAGAGGCCACAGGGAGAGGCCCAGGACAACGGGACATTACATGGAAGGTGGCCCACTTGGAGGAAAACTGAGGTGCACCAAGAGATTCACCATCAACATCACAGACATGTCCACCCTGAATTTATTTATAACCACTTCTTAAAGTCTCACCTCTCTTTCTCTCTCTCTCTTCTTTCCACAAGGGACAAGTGAATAAATTCCTAAAGAATGAATCAACACTTACTGAGCACTCTGTATGCGACTGGCAAAGTGATAAGGGCACATCAATGAGAGTATGGTAAGACTTCTCCAGAAACCAAAGCAGTATCTCTTATTCATGATTTAACAGCTCAAATCAACTCTTAGAGAAACTGTTCTGACTCCCACACTAACAACTAGGATGTCAGGGGCCCCTTGTTCATGTTCCTAAAAACACTGATATATTCCTCCATAATATTCTAATCTGTTTATTGGTCTCTCTTATCCACTGAACTCAACTACTTATGCACAGAGACCAATAAATTTGATCTTCAGTACATAACAGATGCTTATTCAGGAAATATAATCTCTAGAATACGATTATGTACCAGGCCAAAACTTACTTTTCTGGAACACAGCACTTGATTGACTGACAGATGGATGCATGGATGGACAGAATGACTAAGTGCTCTGGGAGCACAGTGGAGACTTAAAATGCATTCTCTGTAAGTTTCAGCTAATTAGCCAAGAAGGGCATTGGATTGTTTTTCATCACCACTGAGGGGAAGCTTTGGGAGGCCTGAGCACAGGCACAGAAAGAGGTGTGGCCAAGAGGAAAGTCCAGGTCTTGGGTTTCTGTTGTGCTGCCGAGGACAACCAGGTTATGACAGGAGATGCTCATAGATGGACGGGGAAAAGGCAGCTGGGACAGAGCACAGGGTATGTGTGGGGTGGGGGTGGGGTGCGGGCGGTGCTGGTAAAGGAGCTGAGACAGGAAGAGTGGAAAGTGCTTTGGAGGTCACGCTCAGGGCCCCTACATTTTATCCTAGACGCAATGTAAATTCTTTGGGAGGTTTTCGGAGGGCAGTAAATCTGATGAGACTTCAAACTGTGGAGTAATCTTTCACTGACCCAGAGGAGGACCAGGGTAGGGAATAGAATTTCCAGTATGACTCTACACTTCTCAGTGGGGACACCCTGGTCGAGGAGACACCACCACCAACTACCATGAACAGATTTTTTTTTTGAAACCAGGGACAGTTTGGCTCTTAGAGAATCTGTTATCAATTTATGGAAACACACTATTATATTAAAAAAAAAAAAAGGCCCTAAGAAATATTAGCGAATGCCTTTATAGGTCTGGCAGATTTCTAAGTGGGTGTTTCTGGTATTGGTAAAGACCTAGATTCCCAATTTGGATCTAAACTGGATCAGAATTCACTTAAAACGGGCTGGAAATAAACCCCAGCAATCAGAAAAATTGCCCCCAAGCCAATATTATCTTATATTGTTAAGAACATCGTGAAAACTGCCACGAGCCACAGAAAAACTGGAATTCATATTCTCACTTAAACTTGAAAAGATTGACATGCAAATGAGTCAAGGAAATTAAATCCAGGCAATAGGGGGAATGAATTTGATTCGTTTCGCTGTTGTGGGGAAAGTACCGGGCCAGATTACTGGGTATTAACACAGGGTTTCTGCAAGATGAGGCGGCGATCTCCGTATGATTCCTGCAGACAAATATTCACATTAAAACATCCACTTCTCTAAATGGCAGTAATTGGCCTCCAGCTGACAGCCTCAAAACAGGCCAAGACGTGGGAGCTAGATGAAGTGGACTGAAACGAGACATATTCCTTCCAGAACCAGGTGGAGACTCCCTCTGGCAGCCACGGAGGAAAGCCAGGACTGTCCTTTGTTTCAGGCTGTCCCTGCCTTTGGAGAGTTGAATTATATTAGTCTCTCCAAGGTCAGCAGATCTCCAACTAGGTGACTGTTAGCAATGACAAAGGAGACTTTCCTGAAAAACACGGAGTGACGCCTCTGCCCAGGACACAACTCGTGGTTTCTAACCCTTCACCGGAGGACCTGTCTGTGCCAACCTGGGACCTTGCCGCCAGCGGGTCCAAGGGCAAGAGAGGCCCACGGAGCTTGGCGCCTTCAATATCAAGTCTGCTGGCTGCATCGCTGTAAATAAAAACAGGATGGCACACGCAATCTGTGCCCAGAGCAGAATCTGCCTCTAGCCTGAGAAGCACCCTGCAGACTGAGCGCAGGGCAAGAGGCCCCAGGTTTTTGGGTGCAGATTTCGTGGGGGCTAATCCTTGCTAAAGAAAGCGGGGAGCTGACATGCCCCGCCCCCAGGGTGTTTTTCCTTTTGAATTCTCAGTAAAAACACATCTGAACTGGTCTGGCCTCTCTTCCTAGAACGGCTAAAGGACGGTGCCTTGCAGCCCTTTTCCTCTGAAGTCATTTTGCTATCGACTTAGCACGACCATAATGTTTCTCTCTTCTTCATTATTATTCTGTTGGTATCACTTCCTTTCTCTCTTGATTAGGTTTTCATTTCAATTATCTAAGCTATTATAATTTTTTTTTATGACTGCTACTATTAATACTGCTGCTGCTTCCAAACAGTTGTTATTGTTTCTTATCTGAAGTGAGTGATGGTGTGGAGAAGTGAACAGTAACTGACATATGTTCCTTTGGGGGCAGGTTGATAAATTTCATGGAGGTCGCGAAGGCTGGGCAACTACGGAACATGCAAAAATGTTATATGTGTATAAAAATAGGTTGCATATGAATATCTACTCAGGACGTGGAATATAATAACAATACATAATATTCCTTCTGAATATTTGAGAACTCTTTGTACAGCACTTAGTTCTTCTGATTTTGAACTCGCCCTTGAGATGGTATTAAGCAGACCACATGTCCCAGACTCTGTATATGCGATTTTGTTCTCCCATATTTGTTGTGAGGGTCCATGCTGGGTCCAAAGCTTTCTAAAGACCTTTCTTGGTGGCTGCAGACCACCGTGATTTGAGAGCCCTTCTGAACCGCTGAGCAATGTTGCGTCTTCCGCATGCTGTGGGACGGAGAGTTGAGGTGTTGCTGTGATATATGGAAGCTCACTGTAACAAGCGCAGGGAAATTTAGACATCCAAATGAGGCACATCCTTCAAAGCGTTCTCAGCAGGAAGTTCCTGACACTTTTTTCTCACTGAAGCTGCCTTGGCTTAAAACACTTTTCTCTTTTGAAAGTGCCTGAAGTTTACAGTTCCTATTTTACGCTTCAGTTTGCAGGTCAAACAAGGAAAAGAAAATCTCCTTTTATACTTGCACCAGGGTTCTGGTCTATAGTGATATTCCTTTTTCTGATCAGCCACCTTATTCAGCTGACTGCGGTACAAGTGACTTTGGGAGGGTTCCCCAAATCAAATCTGCCCTCAGCGATGACGATTTTTATCTAGCACATAGCATACGATAAATATTTGACGACAGCATGATTGAATTAGACACTTGGGAGGATAGTGAAAATTAGGTGCTTTTGGCTCCAAAAATGGAGTTAAAAAATTGCTGCAAGCAAGGGCACTATTGCCTCGTGGTCTTATATTATTATCTAATTTAATTTGGGCACATGCCATATATTTGTTGTGTGAAGAATGTATGCGTTCCATTTCTTCTGTGCCCATCCTCAAGTGCCCATGGCGAAGGTCTGTTAATTATTTTCTCTTACTGCATACACCATATAGTGTATAAGTTCCACCGAAAGGTTTTACTGCAAAGATCAGGGTGGAGAAAGGAAAGCAGTTTTCTGCCTCAACTACAATACTGGCTGGTTAAAACCCATCATAACCTGACCCTGACCTCCCTTTTCTGCTTCGGTGATCCATCCAACTGGGGGAACCATCTCTGAACCACAGTTTGCCCAAAGCTTTCTGAACACAACCTCTGGTCCCATGCATCTGTGCCTCGATTCAGGACCTTCCCTTTGTCTGAAATTCTAATGACAACCTACCCACCTTCCCCAATCCTAAACTACTATTTGGTCAAGTCTTTTTGGACTCATTGGGCAGGAAGAATATCTCTGGCCTTGTTTTATCTACAGTACTTTGAAGATTAAAACACTGGAGTGTTTTCTTGTGTTTCCCATTATTTCACAATGGAGACAGAAGGTATGGAATCCCGTTAGGGCTGGACCATGTCTTTTGTACCGTGCTCATCCAGTACTTAGCTCCCTGCAGGGTGAAGATGAGGAATTACTAAATGATTACAAAGTGAATAAATGTCTACAAGATTGTTGATGGGAACTAAAGCCCCCCCCCCCCCCCCCCCGCCAATTGCTTTCCTCACTACTAAGAAAGCCCTTGGCTTTTATTCTAGAGTTTCTGCCAATTAATGAAGAAATTCTGCCAACACATCCTGGGAAGCAAATAGGAAGTAAATATCCATCATTCTTCCCATCCTTTCGCTTATTCTTTCCTGGGGAGAAGTGACTTGTATAATGGGTGAGATAAGAGCAAAATGACCTTGTTCCTCTTCTTGTCACTCTGGGATCTCTCCGTCTCTCCTGCTGCCTGGCACACGGATTTGTAGGAAGAGTTGGAATTACACATTGGCTGCTTTTGCATGTGGTAGGCATAGGAGAAAGAGTCAACATCAACAGGCTTACCGTCTTTCATTTTCTTTGCCTGCTGCTAAGGCAAGTAACTTCAACACAGAGGGACAGAAACAAGTAGACAATACTTTTGTGGGGACCCCCACTATTGGGTTATAGAGAGCAGATACTCTTGCTTACAACTCCGTATTCATTTCCTGATCTTCCTTTTCCGTCTCCTAAAACCTATTCCTCCCCAGTGGCTGAAGAAAAGGTGACTTTATCCTCAGTTCCAGAATACTGATTTGTCTAAACCAATCATGGTTGTCCCATTACCCTTGCCAGGATTTAGGAATGGCATGAGACCCATTTCTGGCCAGTGAGGAAAAATCGGTGGGAGCTTCCATGAGAAATTTGCTTCCTCCTAAGTAAGAGAGGAGGCTTTCTTTTCCCTCTGGAGGCTTTTATGTCTAGATAGCACACTTGTAACTAACACAGCCCTCTTACTTCCAGCGTGGGGATGAAGCAACACGTAGAGGAGGAGAGAAACCGGAGAGCAACTGAGGAGGAGTACTGAAGCCCCGACGTCCTGTCCTGGGGCAGATCTCCCTATGAACTTCTTGTTATGTGAGATGATAAGTGACCTTATTTTTTAAGCCAGTTTTACCTGGTATTTTCCATTCCTCAGAGGCAAAACGATGCTAATTGACCCAGTACTAAAGCTGGTTGGTACTATATTTAATTCCCCATCCCAGACCCTTAGATCTATTTCTCAGCTGGTTGGCACCCATAAGAGAAATAGTATTATATTACTGGAATGTTCACACTCCTTCTACCAAATCTACTCAGATTTACATCATTGATCTTATAAAACCTCTTGTGAAATTAAGTGTTTTGTGTACTTTAGCAACAATCTAGTTGGTAGGAGTATGCAATATTGTCTAAAAGAACACCTCATACATTATCTACAAATCTTACTAATAGTTTAGTACTTTAGTACTAATAGTTTAGTACTAAAATAGTTTAGTACTTTATTTTCTATGTACTTTATTTTCTACAAATCTTACTAACTTACTAATAGTTTAGTACTTTAGTACTAATAGTTTAGTACTAAAATAGTTTAGTACTTTATTTTCTATGTACTTTATTTTCTACAAATCTTACTAACTTACTAATAGTTTAGTACTTTAGTACTAATAGTTTAGTACTAAAATAGTTTAGTACTTTATTTTCTATGTAGAAAGAGAAGTTATAGCTGTATTTCTTGGACAGTGTCTGAAATACCACACAAATATATATACTGGATGCTTTGGGATGGTCTCAACCTCTCAATAACCAAATGTTGAGGCTGGACTGGCCCTTGGGGTTCTTATTATAATTACAAGATGCCCTTCAATAACAGCCATCAGAGAAGTTTGAAACAACAGAGGCTTATTACTTACGAGACCTGGAAATTACACAACAGACCAGGGGCCACACAGTGAGGTTGGGGGTAGAGAGAGTGCACACCCGGGCTGGGGGTTCTACTTTTATTGGGGTCAAAGATGGGATCCTAGGGTTTGCAGTTTCACTCTTGATTGGTAAATGTCATAAGAGCATGAATTTAAAGCACAGGGAAGAGAAAAGACAAGGAGCCCAAATGGTCAGTTATGGAAATCAGCCAAAATTTCTAAGTCAAAGGAGCCTCAGTGGGGGAAGGTGGCCTGGCTCTTTATCTGCTCCTGGCAGATGTGGCTGGCAATGTATTTGCTCCAGATAGTCTCTTTGAAGTGGGAACCTCTTTGATGGCAATCAAAGCTGACATCAGGCCCTTGCATTACAAAAAAGAAAAAAAAAACCAAACCTCTCAGGGCCTACACTATGTTAGAGTACTGGCACAATGCTATATGAAGGATAATTATAGGCACCCGAGACTTAAAGAGCTGCTTTGTGTTATTATCATATTCTTCAGCTTGTATTGAAATTCCTAATTTGTTCAATGTTAAAATTTTGATGAGGAGTTTTTGTACTACCTGGAAATAAAAGTAGTAGACAAGATCTAGTCTCACAGCCCAAATATTTATCTCTTCCCCTTTACAAATTTATGTTAGGACATCACTCAAAGGGTATTTCTCGGAATACTGGGCATACTAGATGCTCAATGAAAACTGTCAGGGGATTGCTTTATATTCCTTTCCTGGAGATTCATAAGTTACATTAGCCTACCCAGATCCCTGATAAGTACAAAAATAATCAAACCTGTTCAACTTTGTTTTACTTAATGTTTCCTAAACTTATTTTGACAAAGTATCTGTTAAACAGCATCCTGTGGAACATATTTTGGGGAATGCTTTCACAGGATAGTTGTCATCAAGCAGTTAAAATTTATTTTTAATGTTTATTTTTAAGAGAGACAGAGTGTGAGTGGGGGAGGGGCAGAGAGAGAGGAAGACACAGAATCCGAAGCGGGCTCCAGGCTCCAAGCTGTCAGCACAGAGCCCAATGTGGGGCTTGAACTCACGGACCGTGAGATCATGACCTGAGCTGAAGTCAGACGCTCAACCGACTGAGCCACCCAGGTGCTCTCCCCCCTGTTTTAAAATTTTTCTTTTAATGTTTCAAGCAGTTTAAAAATGGAAAGGCTAACGTATGGTTTGACTGCGTATATGTGTTAAATCAAATACCAGATTTGTTAAATACCCTATTCATTGTTGGTCAGTAAGAACATATTTGGTTGGCTTTAAGGGAATCTGAAATGCAAAATATTAAGCTGAACAGGCCTTCATAAAACAGGAAGGTAAATTGAGAAATTGCTCCAAAGGACTAAAGACAAATACAACACAATATATGATCAAAAGATTACATGTATAATATAATATAATATAATATAATATAATATAATATAACATAACATAATACAATACAATACAATACAATACAATATAATCCTGCATAAGTATAGGTGTCTCACGGAGATAAATTCTTGCTAAAGTAATTATGGAGGTGCAATCAGTACTCCTCCAACTAGAATTGTAACTAGGATAGGATTTGCAACGTAAGAGCAACTAACTACACGGATCAGGGTGGGACTGACACTCAGTGGGCAGAGAAGCCTGGAAATATAAATGTCAAGATATTTCTGGAGTCTTGAATCCCTTAACTTACTGAAAATATTTCCATGATTTTGATCGGTAAGCAACTAGAACACTTAGTCATCTGGGATCCACTCTTTATTCATGGTAGGAAAAGAATGAATGAGACTAACAAAGAGAGGTCATAAAAGTCTACTTTGTTCCATGAAACAGCTGGACCAGGAGCATTTTTAAAGATGTTAAAGAAATGTGCTGCAGGAGGGCATCAGCACGAAGCTTTTACAGACTAATCATCTTGTGGCTCCAGTCACCCCATGAATCCCCTTTGGCGCCTCTGTGCCTCCTTGCCCAGCTGTGCTCGGTTATAGAGAAGTTTGTTCGCTTTGCGTCATCTGTAGTTTTATGTATATTCGATTGTTGGTTATCTACACGAAGGTTTTCCTTGTTATGGATAATTCACAAAACATTTTTGAATCCTGGACCAGCTTCCTGCTGTAACCAACATGTTCTGTAGCCATGGCTCCTACCACACGGCTGGTAAGCGCTTCCAGAATAGAAGCTCATTTTAATACTATCCTAGATAAAATATAATTAGGTAAATAGATCTGTCAAAAATCATATTAAAATTCCAAGCCAAATAGAAGTGTCTTTGGAATTATTTGTGCTAAAGCTCCCTTCAATTGTCATTAATAATTAAAAGTGCTTTTCAGCGTTCATTCTTCCTTTTACTTTAAAATGGGGCCTATTAGAGTGGGGATCATGTCTTCCTGGTATATAATAGCACAGAAGTCGCCATTGAGAGGTGTGCACAGTATAGACAACCAATGGATAATGAATTTGCTAACAAAATATCTTTACAAAATACTTGGACGTGGGTATAGGGCTGACACAAAGCTCTCATGCCAATGAGGAATCTTGGGTTATCTTAGAAATCATTTCAAAGTCTGTATTTCTTCCCATTCCTATATCATGGTCATTCACACATAAGGGGATAGTCTGGGGGATACTGGCCAATGGTGTGAAACAAATAATCATTTTACAATGGTGTAGATCTAGTTAAATCTTATGTCCCAAGTTGCTTCAGCTGTAGACTGTCTACTCCAAGAGGCAAAGGTTCTGACTCTACCTGGTTCATGTGTCTATGTATTTAGGGTCACATAATCATTTCCTAGAATTTTAATATACTGGTACCAAAAAGGAATACTAAATAAAATCTAATGCAACTCCCTCATTTTACACTGAAGAAAATCACTCCAAGAGAGATACTGTCCTATGAGCATATAACTTGTTACTAATAGCTATGACAAGAGTCCAGGTTTCCTTACTAGCATCCTCTGACTCAGTCACTGAACCAAGCTGGAAAGGTGTCCAGGAGGGAAGGATTTGTGATGAAGCACACATATCTACCATGGGTGTTGCACAGTATATGAAATACAGAGCCCAAATAGAGAAGTCATGGTTTACAATGGGAGCGTAAGGACCTCTGCTTCTCTTTCACCCCTGAAATCAAACAAAGCCAAAAAAGAAAACTAGAGGGGCGCCTGGGTGGCGCAGTCGGTTAAGCGTCCGACTTCAGCCAGGTCACGATCTCGCGGTCCGTGAGTTCGAGCCCCGCGTCGGGCTCTGGGCTGATGGCTCAGAGCCTGGAGCCTGTTTCCGATTCTGTGTCTCCCTCTCTCTCTGCCCCTCCCCCGTTCATGCTCTGTCTCTCTCTGTCCCAAAAATAAATAAAAACGTTGAAAAAAAATTAAAAAAAAAAGAAAACTAGAAATTAAAAAGGAAACACCAGAAATTATTTGCTTAATGCAATGAAAAAAGTAAAGAAACACAGAGGAACATAAAAGACATGAGATTTAGAAAACAGAAAGGAAAATGGCAGATATAAATCCAACTATAATAGTGATATCATTAAATTTGAAAGGGTCAAACAATCTAAAAGGCAGAGATTATCAGACTGGCTAAAAGAAAAATAAGATCTAACTTTATGCTCTCTATAGGAGGAGATATCCTTTAGATTCAAAAGTACAAATGGGTTGAAAGTCACAGACAGAAAAGATACACCATGAAAACACTGAAAAAAGAAAAGCAAACTAAACCCAAGGCAAGAATAGGAAGGAAGTAATAAAGATAGCAGTGGATGGGGCGCCTGGGTGGCTCAGTCGTTTGAGCGCCCGACTTCAGTTCAGGTCATGATCTCACAGCTCCTGAGTTTGGGCGGTGCATCAGGCTCTGTGCTGACAGCGTGGAACCTGGAGCCTACTTGGAGTTCTGCGTCTCCCTCTCTCTTTCCCCCTTCCTTGCTCGTGCTCTATGTGTGTGTGTGTCTCTCTCTCAAAAATGAATAAACATTTTTAAAAAATTAAAAAGAAAAGAAATATGGGACATTACTATAGACCTTACAGAAATAAAAAGGATTATAAGGGAATACTGTGAACACGCTATATGTCAACTAGTTAAATAAGTAAGATGCAATGAGCAAATTCTTAGAAAGACATAAACTACCAAAAACTGACACAAAAAGAACTAAAATATCTTAATAGCCCATAACAAATCAGGACTAATATTTTTTTTGAGAAACTGCCCACAAAGACAGGCCCAAGCTCTGATGGATTTGCTGGTGACTCTACAGAAAGCTTAAAGAATAACTAATAACAACTCTTCACAAAATCTTCCACAAAACAGAAGAGGAGGAAACTCTTCCTAAAACTATGCAGTTAGTCCTATCCTCAGACCAAAACCAGAAAAAGACATCATAAGAAAACAAAATCACAGATCTATATCTCTTCAGAATTAGATGCAAAAACTTCAAAAATACTAGCAAGCCACAGCCAGGAATAGAAAAAGGATCATATGCCATACATAAGATGGGTTTCCAAGGTTGGTTTAACATCCCAAACTCAATGAATTTGATAGATCATATCAAAAGTATAGGACGAAAACCACACTGCTTTCTCAATAAATGTGGGAAAAGCATTTAACAAAATTCAGCACCCTTTCGTGATCAAAACACTCAACAAACTAAGAATAGAAAGGAACTGCTTCACACTGAGAAAGGGCAAGAAAATAACCACAGCTAACATCACACTTAACGGTGGAAGACTGGATGCTTTCTTCTTGAAATCAGGAATAAAACAAGGATGTCTGCTCTTGCCATTTCAACTTAACCCATTACCGAAGGTTTACAGCACAGTACATTTATGGTCAACTGATGTTCAACTAGGGTGCCAAACAATTTAATCGGGGGAGGAATGTCTTTTCAGCAAATGGACCTGAGACAAACGGATATCTATACACAGAGTATATAAAGTTGGACTCCGACCTTACAGGATATATAAAAATGAATTCAAATTGATCAAAGACATAAATATAACAGCTAATACTATTACATTTTTAGAAAAAGCCATGGCATGAATCTTCGTGACTCTGGAGTAGGCAGTGGTTTCAAAGATATTACATGGAAAGTACAGGTAATAACAAGGAAAATACACTGGACCTCATCAAAATTATAATCTTTTGTTCTCCAAAAGATCCCATTAGGAATGTGAAAAGAACCCACAGAAGGGGGGCAGTTTTTTGAAAACCATGCATCTGGTAAGGGACTTTTGTTTGGGATCCATAAAGAACTCATGACAGCTCAATAATAAGAAGATAAATAACCCAATTTTTAAAATGGGCAAAGGATCTGAATGGAAATTTCTTCAGACAAGATACGTCAATGGACCATAAGCATGTGAAGAGATGCTCAACACCATTTCATTAGGGAAATGAAAATCAAAACTATAAATACTGCTTCATATTCACCAGGAAGATCACACACACACACAAAAAGGACATCAACATGTGTTGACGAGGAGGTGAAGAAATTGGAAACTTCATATAATGTTGATGAGGATGTGCGATGGTGTGGCCAGTTTGGAAAACAGTCTGGCATTCCTCAAAATGTAAGACACAGAACGACTATTTGACTCTGCAATTTGACCTGTTAGACCCACGAAAACTGAAAACACGTGTCCACAGAAACACTCATACACAACTGTTCATAGCAACTTTATTCATAACAGCTCAACAGTGAAAACAGACCAACGGTCCATCAACTGATGAACTAAATTAACTTCAGCATAGTCATAGAATGATATATAATTCAGCAATAAGAAGGAAGTTTTGACACATTACAGTGTGCGTGACTTTGAAAGCAATCTGCTTAGTAAAAAAAAAAAAAGCCAGACCCAAAAGGCCACACATTGTATGATTCTGCTTCTCTGCAATGTCCAGGATAGACATGTCCGCAGGGACAGAAAGTAGATGAGTGGGTGCTTAGGGCTGTGTTGGGGGGAATGGGGAACATTCACTAAAGCGTGTGGGGCTTCCTTTGGGGTTGATGAAAATGTTCTAAAATTGACTGTGGTGGTGATTACACAGCTGTATGAATATATTAAAAATCATCAAATGATACAATTTAAAACAAGTTATGTACTATGTGAATTATATCTCCAATAAGGCTGTTATTACAAAAAAAAAGAAACTCTGTTTTTAATAAAATTTGGAAATTCCTGAAGAACGTATCAGGACATATGAAGAAAAAGACTGTGAGTGGTGCAGGCAGGTGAGGGGCACAGGGAGAGGACTGTGGTCCCTGCAGAATGTGGGCAGGGCTGGCAGAGCAAAGAATCCTTCTAATTAGGTGGCATCCGAAGAGGAAAAAAACAAAACAAAACAGAAAAATCCAGTTTGGAACAACAAGGTCCAGGTTCATGGTCTGAGGACCAAGCTTCCCTGTGCCCAGTGTGGCAACTCAGAGTGGCTGGGAATGGAAGGCTGAAGGAGGAAGTAAGAGCCATGACAGATATTCTGGAGCCAGACCGTCCACGTGGCCAAGTGGAGGAGTGTGTGTGTATGACACACTTTCCTGAAATTACCTCTTTTGTGCTAAATGTGTAGCTCAGTCACTACGCGAGAACTCGTACTGCGTATCCCATGCAGCTAGCTCTGAGCAGATTCATTCCCTGGGACTGAGACACGAGAAGACATTGAGGACATCGGGACGAACTGAGAAGCGTGTTGTCCTGAGTTATTACCTTTGTTCCTTCTCTATGCTCTCTTTGTGCAAACAGCTGGAGCAGGAAGAGTTTCGTATGCAGTGAGGAGCTCAGGTCACGATCGAGTTCGAGCCCCATCATGGGGCTCTCTGCTGTTGGTGCAGACTCTACTTCGGATCCTCTGTCTCCCTCCCACTCTAACCATCCCCCACTCTCTCTCTCTCAAAACTAAACAAACATTAAAAAAATTACTATACAAGCCAGTAAACGTGCAACCATAGGTCCTCTAAATAACAAGAGCCCCCAAAGGGACAGAAGGATGTAAGTACTCTGGAAAGAGGTAGTAAAACAACAGAAGTAGCTGAAAAGTGAGCTTATAGATCTTGGGAAAAGTAATGGAAAGAAACGGAAGGAAAAAATAAAATCGTCACAAAAATGAAAGTCCCATAAAAATCAGTTCACAAAAAAATAGGCTTTACTGAAAATTAGTCAGAAGCATCTAGGACTAACTTGAGAAAAATGAACAAAGTAAAATGGAAAAGGATAAATGTTGATTAATACTAGTAAAGGAAGAGTAATAATAAGATAAAAAACAACTGGAAATCACAGATGACATCTTTAAAGATTCATGACATAATAAGAAAATTAGATACAAAGAGAGAGGGAGGCAAACCATAGAGATTCTTTTTTTAATTTTTTGTAATGTTTTATTTATTTTTAAGACAGAGAGACAGAGCATGAGTGGGGATGGGGATGAGAGAGAGAGGGAGACTCAGAATCCAAAGCAGGCTCGAGGTTCTAAGCTGTCAGCACAGAGCCTGACGCGGGGCTCGAACCCACAAACTGTGAGATCATGTCCTGAGCTGAAGTCGGATGCTCAACCGACTGAGCCACCTGGGCGCCCCCATGGAGACTCTTCAATACAGAGAACAAAGTGAGGGTTGCTAGAGGGGTAGTGGGTGGGGGGATGGGCTAAATGGGTGATGGGCATTAAGGAGGGCACCTGTTGGGACAAGCACTGGGTGTTATAAGTAAGTGATGAATCACTAAATTATACTCCTGAAATAAAAAAAAATTAAAAATAAATTAATTAAAAAATAAAAATGAACTATTTTTAAAAGAGAGAATTAAGTCTACAAAAAGCATAAATATCCAGTGACTACTTGCAGAAACTGATAAAAACTGAGAATATTGTAGTGAATTCATTGGAAAATAATAGCAAAGAATTCTAGGGGTGTCCGGACAAAAGAAAAGGAAATCAAGGTGGCCTCAATTCTCTTAGTTGTAGTATCTCCATAGCAGGAGGTCTGCAAAATCCTCTGGAGAAGGAGGTATGGCTCAGGAACTGCCATACCCAGAAAAACTGCTATATAGGTAGAGGTATATATTTCCCAACAAACAACACCTCTGGGATTTTAATCCTCACGAGCATTTCTTTAAAAATGATGAAATGATAAACTTACGTCAACCAAGAGATAGATGTGGTAAAAAGAAACCTTGGTAGACATAAAATTCATGCAAATGCAGAACTTTTTGTCAAAATAACTCTGAGGCTAAAGTTACAGAACAGAATGTAAAGACTATTAGTTATTACAGCATGCAAATAACATGACTAGTATAGTTTGAGGGGGACCATGGAGTAGAGCAAGTGGGAGGTAATACAAGCGATCAGATTTTCTTAGATCAGGGACATAAGTCAACTAAGGTTTAGAGCTTAAAAATAAGATCACAGAGGAAGAATTATTCTATTCTCCCTCATTCAACAAACACCTGTTAAGCTCTACTCTTACATGTAGGTCCTAAGGATACGTTAGTGAGCAAAACCAAGCTCTTCCTGCCATGTCCTAGTGGGGTAGACAGAAAGCGAACAAACAATATGATCTCAGACAGTGACAAGCGTGATGAGGGAAAGAGAGCAGGGTGGTGCGGGGTGCTGGGGGTAGACCATGAGCTATTTTACAGAAAGTGGTTGAGGAAGGGTTCTCTGAGCAAGTGGCATTTCAGCAGGCAACTGAATGAGGAAGAAAAATGGGAACTGGAGGTTTGGGGGAAGGGCAACCCAGGCAGAGGTAAGGGCTTTGAGACTGTAGGTGGATTCCCCCGTGTGGCCGAAGAAGTGGGCAACACAGAGTGAGCCACGTGCAGAGTGGCGGGTGAGGGCTGGACTGCACAGGGGGCTGCTGATGCTGTGGGCAGGGTCATCCTAAGCATGATGGCAAGCCAGCAGAGACTCAGAACAAGGGAGTGACTGGATGTGCATTTCAGAATATGTAACACCCTACCGTGTGGTCAGTGGGAAGGTCAGTGAAGACTCAGAAGGATCGGCCAAGGGAGCTTGCACTAGTGGAAAGGAGAGCTGCGAGTGGTCTGGATCTGGTGAGAAGGTAGGTCATAAGGATGGCAGTGACAGGACCTCATTTTTAACTTTAAAATACATCCTACTGCATGATTCATGAGGCTCAATGAGAGCCATGAAGGGAGATGTTAATAGCAAGTTGGATATGTAAGTTTCAAGCTCAGGGCAGAGGGTGGTGTGAGTGATTGCAATTTGGAAGGCATTAGCATATAGATGGTATTCAAAGCCCTGGAAATGAAGAGATCACCTATAATGCAATTCACAGAGAAGATCTTCACATCGTGACTCTTAGCAGCAAAGACCATAAGCATCAAAGATGCATGGTCTGGGTGTGGAGTCTTGATCAAGTCTCTCAAATTCACGATGCATTTGTTAGCTAATCTGGAAAGTAAGTAGTAAGCACCAATCCTTAATCCTCCTAGGGCTTAAAAGGGTGATGTGACAATTGTCGACTTGTGTAGAAGGTGAAGTTAGATACTTTCTTTCCTACGAAAGGTTGCCTCTTTTATTAAGATCTTCAGAAGAAGGCAGAAATTAACTAAGACGGCTCATGATTTGTCAAATTGCACAGTTGAAAGGAATCCACTCAAGCAGATGTTTGAAACTCTACCCTGATTTGTAGGTTTCCTAAATATGCAACAAACAGTTTAAGGGACCCAAGATACTGCACGTATAACTGGAGACACAGAACTTTCTCTCGCCACTCCTGGTGGTGAAGTATTATGAAAATGAAATGCATCCTTTTTGGCTACTCTCTTAAAACATAGAAAATGGTCTGCCTTAGAAAACAGAATTGTGGTTGCCAGGGGTTGGGGGTAGGAGAGAATGGGGAGTTAACTGGTGGGTACAAAGTTTGAGCTGGGGGAGATGAAAAACTTCTGGAGATAGAGGTAGTGTCTGCACAACGTGAATGGACTTAATGCTCCTGAACCATACACCTAAAATTGGTTTGAACGGTAAATTTTATGTTGTGTATATATTACCACAAAAAAAAATTTCTTTTTCGGTTTAACAACAACCCATTCAGTCTGCTTTATGATGTAAACTCAACCCTTCAGTCTGTACAAATACAATGTCCTCCTGTAAGTTGAGAAAAGCAACTCTATCTTTCAGCCTATCTCCAGTCGTTATGTTTGATTGGAGGTACCCCTACACCTTTAGCTTAAGCAACTTATACCTTTTGCATATTCATTACAACATATGCATTAAATGGGGTTTTAAAATGAATCCAGTCTAATTTCTCTAATAAAAAAGTGATTACTAGCTCCCATTACTGCCTAATGTGGTTGGCTAATTACTTATTATAAAATGAAAAAAAGTCTTACTAATGGGATATTAGTAACTAGCTTTCTCTGCAGAGCTGTGTTGTGTGTGTGTGTGTGTGTGTGTGTGTGTGTGTGTGTGTGTGAAATCTGCTATTTTTCAAGCACCTTCAAAAATTACCGTCTTATACCCCCATTTCTGATAACTACTTCGAATAAGTAAATATTGTAGCTTTTTGTTAAAGTACAGCTCTAGGCTGTAGCTACATGATACAAAAACAGCTCAAAGTAATGAATAAGGCAAGCCGTTAATAAATTATTTTAACCATTTGGTGCAAAGTCACTATTTTGGAATTTATTTGTGCCGAATTAATTTTTGGATTTGACCATCACCCCGCCGCCCACCCTCCCCCAACGAAACTGTCACGTCCAAAATCAGACCTACAACAGCCTCTGAAATTTCAGTCGCTCGTCTGGCCATGTCTGCGAGCTGCACCTGGCTGACCCGGATCAGCCAGGCCACAGTGAGCGGCCATGTGACGGGGGCCATTTTCACCCAGCTGAGTGAGACACGTTCTCTGGGCACTCCCAGCAGCAGGGCTGATGCCCGCGTGCCTTGCATTCCTGGTTTGATCATTCCACGCATTAAGGGAAAGCCCCCCCCCCCCCCCCCCAGGCAGTCATCCTCTGCTGAGCCATCATGTGCTGTGTTCTTCCGGCCCAGACCCACCCGCCTGCCCACCGACCCCTGAAATCCCTTCCACTGTGCTTCCGAAATCCACAAAACTCCCGAGGCCCTCTTCCCCCTTTGCTGCCTCCCACTCTGTGCCCTCACTGCTAAGTCCCCTACAGGGGCCACTGCCTCTCTCCCATCCAGGTGACCCAGGTTGGTTGGTAGCATAGAGGCCCGACCCTCCATGGCCACTTCCTTACCCTGACTCTGGTCACGCCGGTGCCCTGTGGCCTGTCACCCTCTCTGCCTTCTCCGTGCTGCCATCTTGACCTCTCCCACCTCCCCTCTCTGGGCTCCAGACCACTCTTCTAACAAGACGGTTTCGTTTCTACTGATTTACCTCCTTGTGTTTATAATCTTTTCCTGTCCACTTATACCCTTACTATCTCCCATGGTCATCACATGCTCTCCCTCCCCATCTCTTCCAAACCTGGAATTCAAGTGTCTCCAGCTCCTACCAAGGCTCTGAGTTCTTGGCTTCTCTCTTCACTTAGCCTATACCCGCTGTACCCATTTTCTGCGCCCCCCGCCCCGGCCCCTCTCTAGGGGACTTTGTTCTGGCTTCCTCGCCTCTTACCCCACCTAAGTAGCAAGTTTTAGGGCGCCAGGTAAAATCCCCATTACCGAGTTGGCTGGGTCCTTTTAGTTTTCACCCCGTCTGACCTGTAACACCTGACGTCTCACACTGACTTCTAGGCAACATTTGACTCCTTAGTCCTGAACCACCATTTTCTCGTGGCTTACTCGTTCCAGAGGCTGCCTGTTGAAATATGCTGTTGTTCCTGGGAACTAAATGTTGGAGTGTCTCAAAGGTGATGTTTAGGGACTCTTCTCATGCTATTTTCTCTCCCTAGGTGACCCAGAGCTCTGTGAACTATACCCAGAGGTCCCCAGAATGTGTACCTCTGGCCAAGACTCGCTTCCGAGAGCCAGGTGGAGGTGTACAAAATCGCCTACTTTCTCTCTGCGTTGTGGCATCTCAGAGCCACATCTGACTCTGCATTTTCAAATATGAAATTGAGGTTTTCCCTCACAAAACTGATCCTCTGCCATGGTTCTTACTCTTGTTTATGTAAATAAGAATGCACATCCATCCCGGGTGATTATCTTAGCCTTAATCCCCATGACCACTCACTCATTTCACCTACCAAAGCTATCTATCCATACCCACCAGGACCGCTATAGCACAAGCCATAGGCCCCTCTCAGCTGGACTTCAGCAATAGTCTGCCAAGAACTTAAGCCTGGCTCTCCTCTGTTCTCAACACTGCAGTCAGCATAATTTTTAAAAATACAAATCTGATCTTGCCACCTGTCTACTGGAAAGCCTTCAGTGGTTTTCCATCCTCTTAAAATAGACTTTTTAAAAAAAAATTAAAAAAAAATTTTTTTTATTTATTTTTGAGAGAGAGAGAGAGAGAGAGAGAGATCAGAGCATGAGCAGGGGACGGGCAGAGAGAGAGGAAGACACAGAATCTGCAGCAGCCTCCAGGGTCCGAGCTGTGAGCACAGAGCCCAACGTGGGGCTCGAACTCATGAACCACGAGATCATGACCTGAGCCAAAGTCGGATGCTTAACTGACTGAGCGCCCGGGCGCCCCTAAAATAAAGGCTCTTTAAACTCTCTCATTCATTTCCCACTGTGCTCACTAGCTTCTGGCACTCCAACCATACTCAAGTTTATTTTTGTTTGTTTGTTTGTATGTTTCTTGAACACACACATTCTCTTATGCCTCAGGGCCTCTGGACCTCCTGTTTCCTCTGGCATGAAATGTCCTCTTCTCTCTTCACTAGGATCCCAGCTTTAGATCTTCTGGATCCCAACTCAGACATTGTCTCTTTGGGGTGGGTTTCACGGACTCCTCCCCCATTAGCAGACCCATGGGCTTAAAGTTGCCTTTTCTGAGGGCTATGCCTCCTCATAGCCCTAGCCCCTAGTTTGTTTTATACCATTGTCCGAGTCGTGGTCTACACTTACTAAAAGGATTATTTGATTAATTTCTCTGCCTCTCTCCTAGACCACAAGCTCCACAGGCCAGGCCAGAGTCTCTTTCAACTCCTGATAGTATTTGCAGTGCCCAGAACAGCGCTGGGCATTGCAGCGGTTCAATGACTATCTGCTACGACAATGGGTCAATATACGAGTGACATATGTGGTCATGTAAAATACCAGTCCTTTGAGAAAGATATACATGATGACCAAAACTCAGTAGTGACACCAGATCATCTGCTTTGTATGCAAAATCAAAGGTCATCTTCTCCCCATGACATACCCAGAGGTCATAACCTTAAACTGTTATTTCCAGCTCGAAGACTGATATGGATATAATTTTTCCTTTGTACCTTAACTTTTTCTCTTTATATAGTTTTATTGTGTTACCTGATCTCTGTTATGGGTTAAATGGTGCCCCCCTCACCCCCAAATTCACTTGTTAAAATCCTAACCCCAAATACCTCAGAATGTGACCTTATTTGGAAAAAGGTTCTTTGCAGCTGTAGTTAAGATGAGGTCATCAGGGTGGGCCCTAATCCAATATGAGTGGTGTCCTTATTAAAAGGGGACATATGGAGAGAGCTAGACACCCCCCTAGGGAGTAGACCACGTGGGCATGAAGGCAGGCATCAGAGTGATGTGTCTATTATAAGCTAGAAATGCCAGGGGTGCCTGGGTAGCTCAGTCGGTTAAGCGTCTGCCTTTGGCTCAGGTCATGATTTCACAACTTGGGAGTCTGAGCGCCACAGAGGGCCGTCTGCTGTCAGCACAGAGCCTGCTTCTGATCCTCTGCCCCCCTTCTCTCTGCCCCTCCCTGCTTGCACTCTCTCTCAAAAATAAATATATATTAAAAAAAAAAAAGAAAAAGAAATGCTAAAGGTTGCCAGGACACCACCCAAAGCCAGGCAAGAGGCCTGGAACATTCTCGCTCGTGGCCTCAGAAGGCACTAACCCCGTCCACGCCTCGACTTCAGACTTCCAGCCTCCAGAGCCACGAGACAATAAATCTCTGTCATTGAAGCCACTCAGGAAATGAATACAAGTGCTAAAAAGGATTTTGACTTTACTATTTCATCTGAGGCTCTGGTCATGGTAAATCTTTTACATTTCTATGAAAAAATTATTCTTAAATGAAAATCTTACAAAAAATATGCCTGGACATTCATAAACAGTGAACAAATTAGACGCACAAAAAACAACAGCAGCTAAATTACCTGGAAAACTTATAATTTGAAGAAGAAGGAGTTGGGGTATAGTTGCAGGAACTCACTCCTAATTACATGGTCCCACAAGAGCCAACTTGCTTAGAAATATATATAGTATTTTATATGTTGTATATTTTATAATATATATATGTTTTATATATCACATACATACATATATATGTGTGTGTGTGTATATATATATATATGTATATATATAGAGTAAGGGTATAATTTAGATGTCAGTATTAATTTATAACCTTACGCATTCTTTTCTTGATTATACCCTAAGGATAGTTTAGATAAAAACTAAGTTCTTTCTTTTGACAAATGCTTGCTTCATGTATTTATTTTGCAAATGTCAGGGTGGCTTTCACTGTAGCTGGCAGTGAACATACCTTGAATATTTAGAGATAAAGAAGATGTTGTTTCCTTCTTTTTTAAAAAAAGAGTAATGTTCATTTGTTTTTGAGAGAGATAGAGAGAGAGAGTGAGCAGGGGAGGGGCAGGGAGAAAAAAGGAGACACAGAATCCGAAGCAGGCTCTAGGCTCTGAGCTGTCAGCACAGAGCCTAATGTGGGGCTGGAACCCAGGAACCGCGAGATGATGAACTGAGCTGAAGTTGAACGCTTAACCGACTGAGCCACCCAGGTGTCCCAGAAGATGTTCCTTCTGAGTACAAGTTCCCACAATCCCAAACTGCCAAAAAATACAACACGGACATATTTAGGTTTCAGTATTAATTTCCAACATTATGTAGTATTTTCTTTATTACATCCTAAGCATTGTTTAAATGAAAACCAGAGAAAGCTACCACATACATCGTTACTACACAACAGACGTATAGGAGGCACCCAGAAGAGCAGAAATTCAAGTGGGTCGGTAGGGCAGTGGGTAGGATTCGAAGAGAATGTGATGTCAGGCAAAATATATATGTATAGATTACTTTGGCTGCAAGAGATACTTTTCAAATATTGGGTTAGAGACTCCTAAAATTTAATTGAATTTATTTTAAAATTATTTTTTAAAAATCTATTTATTTGACGACCTGTGATTGACATATCACGTATCAGTTTCCCGTGTAAAACATAATGATCTGATATTGTACACACTGAGAAATGATCAAGAGACACCCTTGTTTTGTTCCTGCATCGTCTTGCTCTTGCAAAAATATTTGAACCTAGACATATATTAGACCCCGCTGAACCCAAACTCTTTTCATTTATTTTCAAATTTTCTGTTATATTTTCCTTTCAAATCCACTGTCATGGGGAGACAGATGTCCATACTCTTCCAATGAGCTGTTGGATATACACCGATACAGAATCAACCCTCTGGCCTCAGTTAGGGATTATAATTCATAGTCATTCAAACTTGATGGAGATTGTATCCGGTACATACAAGGCTGCATAGAATCTAAGGATTCTAAGGGTCCTCTTTTCTTGTGATTTAATCTCAGATCTGATCTGATTCTGAGGAATGCACACATGGATCCATTATTCTGGTAGTTCCTTCTCTCCAAAGCCCTTCATTAAGGATGGGACTTGGAGACACTACAGGGGGTCCTTCTTCAGGGCACTGTCATCACCAGGGAGTGTGGAGACAAGTAACTTCATGTTCTCCAAAGGTCACCCTTCCTGGGGTTCACCCAAACACCACCAGGACTGCCTGTACCTGGGCCACGTTCACTGCCACTGGAAGAGCTGGAAGTCCAGTCTCTTCCTCTGAAGGGTGAACAAGATGGGCCCAGAGAAGTTAAGTGACTTGCTTACTGTTGCCACAAGCAAAAGTGACAAGTCCGAGACCTGAGCCCAGACGCTTGGTGTCCAGTTTGACTTTTAATAACAACAGTCTATCAGTAATAACTCAATTACCTGAAGTAAATTAAATGTCACCATTTGTGGAGACAACCTAAAGAGCTCCCCTAACATTTGGAAAATGATCCAAAGAAAGAAAATGTTAGCACTGTCCCTCAGAAATATAAAAATAGGCATTTTTCATTATTTTCGCTTTGCTATCTTGCTGAAAAAAAAGACTAAGTTAGCAACTTAGTCACTGAAGCTCAGGGGTCTTGCTGTCCTGAACGTTGTGTAACCATGTACGGAGCCATAGGGACAGTTTGCCCAGAAAGTGCTATATCGTGTGAGCACAGGATTTCCCTGGGTCTCCCTTCCTTCCTATTAACTCCTTCTACAGTACCTGGAAAATTATAGACCCTCATTAAATGGTATTCCCTGTCCCAGACTGAGCCTTTCACACTCAAAACCAGGGGCGCCTGGGCGGCTCAGTCGGTTAAGGGTCTGACTTCGACTCAGGTCATGACCTCGTGGTTTGTGGGCTCGAGCCCTGCATCGGGTTCTCGGCTGTGATGCACATACCCTGCTTAGGATCCTCTGTCTCCCTCTCTCTCTGCCCCTCCCCTGCTCACATTCTCTCTCTCTCTCTCTCTCTCTCTCTCTCTCTCTCTCTCTCTCTCTCTCTCTCTCTCTCTCAAATGAATAAAACATTTACAAAGAACCAAAATCAAAACCTACATCCTGAGATATACGCCCCGAAGCTTTATTATCTCGCAGATCCCACCCTGTACACTTCTATTCCATGAGTTGGCCTTGGAAAGCCTGTGAGTTTTCTGGGAGAAGAGCACAGGGAAGGATCAAACAGGCATCTGCGATGAACTTGGACTGGTGTTGTCTAAGACAACTGACACACGCTCGACCTGAATCATTTGCTGGCTGACAGGAGCCCTGAAAGTATTTTCATGCATCTTACTTCTTATTGCCTGGGCACCATTCAGGAATTCAAACTAAAGCCAGTCATTACTCTTAAGGACCAGGAGATAGGAAGCTTTATTTCCAAAGTAGACTGTACTTGGGTTTTCAGGGGTGAGATGTAAATCTGTAGAGGTTTAAATACACATGTCAGAAATACTGATAGAAGTCTTAAAACTTTTTTCCCTAAATGTGTAAATCTTTAAATCATTTCTGTTGCCTTTTTTTTTTTTTAAAAAGCACGTATGCATATCTTAATTAATTAATTCCATACAGGGAAACAGCTGCTGCCGATTCTATTAGGATGCCTTGCAAATGATTTTCTTCTTCATCTCTGAGCGGTGAGGACCTACATCAAGCCAGGACAGGCAATTTTGCAGACTGACATTCTGTTCCTTTGGAAATGTCCATGTTACCTCTGGGCCTGTCATTCAAAGCGGCTTTAAGATTCGCTGTCTATATTCTGTCTCATCCCCAGCACTTTCATTTACAAATACTTGATGATAAATAATTGCACATGCCCGAAGACCCCCTGAAAATCATTTGCAGCAGGTATGCAAGGGATGTGGAAAAATGAAATTGTGGCATCAGGAAATAGGAAAAATAACTACACCTAATATCACCCTATGTATCCTCACACTGCATTCGCACGAGATGTGTAGCTGCTGAAGGGGAATACGTTGTGTTCTCGAGGCCCCCTACAATTTCTCAGAAGTCAAGTGTGATGCTTTTCTGTTCACTTTTAAAAATTCCCATGTAAGGAAAGCAGTTGAAGAAGGCAGACTTTTGGTGAATTTCTGAGGACTGCCAAGGACAGAGCGAGTTTTAAGGCAGGCCCACAGATATTTCAAAACCCATCGCTCTGTCACAACGTTTGCTACTCTGCCAAAGGGTTCCCAGGCTACTTTCAATTAAATACGTCAACTTCCCCGAGTCTGGGAGTTTCAAAGAATGCTGTCAAAATTTAAATACAGGCCTCGGGGGTCAGAAAACATGGCTAGAAATCCTGGTCCACTCATGTAACAGATCAGAGCATGTGTCTTTCCACGTTTGGGGATCGCCATCAAAGAACACTTGAAGAAACGAAGCTACGTTATTCTAACATAAACTACAAACCACCAGACAAAGTGTAAAGGATTATTGTTTGTTTTAGCCCTTTCACTCACAGAGATAGAGATTTTTTTCCCTCTTACTCCATGTTTCTCCTTTACTTATATCTCCAACTTTGTAAACATGTATATAACCAACATGAAACTTCCCATTGGTCTGTCACGTATGACATGCACGCGGTATTAATCTTTGTCAACCTCTTATATTTATTTATATTTACTTTCAGTCTCTACCCTTTCCTTCAATCCTTAGTTGATGCGCATAACACTAAGGGGATGGGCCCAGGAGAATGTGCTTAGTAGCACCAACAAAACCAGCTGCAGAAGACACATAATAGTTCTGGGAAATTATAGCAGCTATAAGCTTACTTTCTTTCACTGAATTTTTTATTCACTGTTATCTGGAGGGTGCATCCTCTCTGAAACGGTTGCATTATTTACAAGAAAAAAATGGTTGCACGCTAATGTCAAAGCAGGAAAAGAATAATTTTCGTAATTCTTCTCCCAGCCTTTTTTAAGCTATTTTTGTGAACAGCTTCTGTTTTGATCATAAAAGGTCGTACGACCCACAGACATGTGAAGTTTTAAGAAATGTGACTGAATATCTAACTTGGTTCTTTAATGACCCCAAATGCTTGGGAGGCATATCTTTAAGTCTCTGCAATGATTGTGCATTACTGGATCTTCCACATGTGGCTTCTCCTTGCCATACAGTACCGTGGGGACAGACCACAGGTTTGTTCCACAGAGGAAGTCCTTACGTGTGTTGCAAAAGACAGCACTATAATCACTGCTTGAATTTCATAATATATTTATCCCTTTTGAGAATTGAGCAGATCCAAGCTCAATTCTCCCATCGGGAAACCGGGGTGCCTCCCAGGTCACCGTGGACCAATGAAACTAAAGGCACCTCTACTCTGTCAGTGACCAGGGGGTTGACGATCATTAGTTTCCTCCACATTTTAGTTCCATAGAAAATATGTCCCAGCTTTCCTAGCATGACATTAATATCAAATAATTACTCCAGAATATAAATACCAAGCAACCATTTTATAGGGGCCCTCAGGTTTTTGTTTTGTTTTGTTCTTTGAGAGAGAGTGGGACTGGGAGAGGGACAGAGAGAGAAGGACAGAGAGAATCCCAAGCGGGCTCCATGCTGTCAGCGCAGAGCCCAATGAATCTCACTAACTGTGAGGTTGTGATCCGAGCCAAAATCAAGAGTCGGACATTTAACTGACTGAGCCACCCGGGTGCCCCAGTGTTCCCTTTTTTTAAATTATATTTTCTCCAAGTCATTCTCTGAGTGTGTTGAGCACATAAAGAATGGAACACGGTGACAACAAAGTAAATTGCGTTTCAACATTTATTTCTTCAACATATCATCTGTCTTCTCTTTCTTCCAAAATGTGACTACCGTATTAAAAAATATCACAGTGCCACTCGTGTCTGTTTAGGAAGCGCCAGAGAAAGGAATGAATATATATTTCCAATGCACAGTAACCAAAAGGGAGTAACAAAATTTTGAAACCTAAATACGTGCATGAGTTTGGGGACAGAATGGGGACTTTAGGCAGCAGCCATGACTCAGATGAAAGTATTTCTGAAGTTCAATTATCTTCAAAATTGTCTTTAAAATACCTAGTCCCATAAAATGACGAAAGGTCTCTGAAGGAGTAAACTGGAAGAAAGGAAGAATAAACCAAAGGGATTAAGGTAGGAAGAAGAAGATAAATGTCTGTGTATAAATAAGCTCTATAAGAAAAAGATGTGGGATAGGATCCACAAACATTTGAAAGATACATCAGATTGAAGATGTATTATTTAAGACACTGAATACAGAAGAAAGTGATGCACCAACAGAAAACCACAAGAAGTAAATAAAATGTCAATGTATACTACTGCTATACGAAATAATATGTTACATGTGCATATGTTTATATGCCTGTGGCCCTAAAATTCTTACTACCATGTTAGGTTACATCATAAGGGCCTCATCATGCAAATATTAACTGTGAGGGAAAACACATTAGACCACTATTAGTCATTAAGGTCATGGTATAGATTATATTGTCAGTTTTATGACTGTTACTTACAAAGACCTTGAAAACAAAAGGAATTCACTGAAGTGGGCTGGAGAGGATGAAGGGCAGAGGCCCAGTGCACATGCTGCTGCCCCACAGGGCTGCCCCAGGTAGGGGGTACGAACTTGACCCTGGAGGTAGGGTTGCTGGGAAGCAGGTCCCCAGGTTCCCTTTGTTTGGGGTCATTCCTCGGGGATGCCAATTCTGTGGGGCTGAGGGGGACCTCTTCAGGAATTTATGATGGCAAACCTTCCAACATTTGTCATTCTCTATTACCCACCCTTCCTTCCTTCCTCCCTTCCTCCCTTCCTTCCTTCCTTCCTTCCTTCCTTCCTTCCTTCCTTCCTTCCTTCCTTCCTTCCTTCCTTTTTTCCAAACATTTACTTATTTTGAGAGAAAGAGACAGAGAGTGATCGGGAGAAGAACAGAGAAAGAGGAGAGAGAGAGAGAATCCCAAGCAGTCTCCACACTGTCAGCACGGAGCCCAATGCAGGGCTCGATCCCTAGAACCATGAGATCATGACCTGAGCTGAAATCAAGAGTCGAAGGCTTAACCGACTGAGCCACCCAGGTGCCCCCTAAATTATCCATTGAAAGACAATCTTTCATTTCCATATAAAGGACAAGCGGACCTTATTTTCTCTCTCCTTTAGACATCTCCACTCCAGTGTTTTGTCTTTTATTAAAAAAATTTGTTTAATGTTTTAATTATTTTTGAAGGAGAGAGAGACAGCATGAGCAGGGGAAGAGCAGAGAGAGAGGGAGACACAGAATCCGAAGCAGGCTCCAGGCTCTGAGCTGTCAGCACAGAGCCTGATGTGGGGCTTGAACTCACAAACTGTGAGATCATGACTTGAGCCAAAGTCAGACGCTTAACTGACTGAGCCACCCAGGAGCCCCTCCACTCCAGTGTTTTAAATAATACGCTGTCCTTAAAGAGATTCATGAGATTCATGTGTTCCCAAATGTGATGGTTGTTTACATCTAAAGGAGGTAAAATTTTTCTCTTTTCTTCCTTTATAAATTCCCAAAAGTACAGGAGGTAAATTTGTATTTGGGTTTCACACGCTGTATTCTAATATATCCCAATAAGTGAAGCATAGTCATTACACAGCAATACTTATGAACAGTACAGAAGTTCTCTTCACTCTTTTTTCCCTCCACAATCCTTTCCTCCACAAGGCCCTTCTGCTCTCTAGCCCTTTCTCCTCTATGAGACAAGAAAGAACCGGCCATTTGCACTTGACTGTAACATACTCACTAGGACAAATAATGGCCTTGTTCTTTTGCATTCATAGAATGGCAGGATCTTCAAGCTGGAATGACCCTTTGAGGGCATCTGTCTTCAATCACTACCTAAACAACATTTCTTCTGCATAATCTGGGGTGATGTCTGGAACATTTCCAGTACTTTGCAATACATTTTAATTATTTTACTAGGGAACATTTTCTAGGGATAACAACTCTAATTTTTCCCATACTGAGTCAAAAACTTACTTTCCTGCAGTGTAAGAGCTTGGTTCTGCATAGGAAACAATATACCAAATAAATCTATTCCCTCCTCTCTATGTCAGACCTTCAAAATTCAGAAAACAGGTTCATGTTCCTCTAAATCTTTACTTCCCAAGCTAACCATTCCCCATTCCTTTGATGTTATCTCTGGATGTTAGTCAATAACACTTTAAATATGGGCTCGAGGGATAGGCAATGTGCATAATGCCATGTATATGCTCTAAAAGTACTGAGTACAGAGGGACTGGGGTCTCTTCGATTGGAACACTTCTCTTCTATCGATTCAGCCTCAACCCATAATAGCTTTTTGAGTGGCTGTGTCATGCTGTTATATCCGTGCCTTTTAAAAGTGTCTAGGAAGCAGAACTCTGAGAAGTCATGGGTCTCTTTCTGGAATATAGTGAAATTCTGAGTAGCATTCGTTCTGTCTTTTGAACCGGGATCAATTGTGCTGGCAGGAAATACGCCCATATTAAATGTATCCAGCCTTCCACATCTCCCAGGGGAAAAATTACTTTTAGAGAATTATGGGTCAGAGATTTTCCAGCAGTATTTGTGTTTTTCCCCCCTTTCATATCTTTTTATAGGGCTGAGAAATATTTATTGGCAAAACACATAACATTTGGGGGAAATAATCAAATACCTGCTCACCCCCTTAAGATATTGTGAAAAGATCCCGCCATCATTAAATTTTAATGGCAGAGCTCTTGGTACAGTCTTTGGAAGAACAGAGTTCCCTGAGAATAAGGTTGGGGAACCCCTGCCCTATACTAATTATATATTACATAGATTAGAAGAGTCAGCACAGCAAGTGAAGAAAGCACTGAGCTCCAGCCTGGGTACTGGGTTTAAATCTGCTGTATACTGACTTGGTGACCTTTGGAAAGTCACCTAGCTGTTCTGCCTTCAATTTTCTTATCTATCAAGTAAGGAAATAAAGTTCGATAAATTTTTTTTTTAATTAGGCTTCATACCCAGTGTAGAGCCCAACGTGGGATCAGAACTCATGACCCTGAGATCAAGACCTGTGTTGAGATCATGACTGAACCACCCAGGTGCCCCTAAGTTTGATGATTTTTTAAGGTACATTTCTATCTTAGTCCACTTGGGCTGCCATAACAAAACTACCACAGACCGGGTAACCTAAATAACAGACAAGTATTTCTCCAAGTTCTGGAGGCTGGAAAGTCCAAGATCAAGGTGCCCATGGATTCAGTTCCTGATGAGAGCTCCTTTGCTACCTAACAACAGGTGGCTGCCATCTTGATGTGGGGAAAGTGAATTCTCTCGTGTCTCTTCTTGTAAGGACACTTGTCCAATTGGATCAGGGCCCTACTCTTAACACTTCATTTAAACTTAATTACTTCCATAAAGGCCTTATCTTCCTAATCTGGTCACATTGGTGGTTGGGTACTAATATGTGAATTTTGGGAGGAATGAAACATTCAGTCCATAACACTTTCCTTCTTAAAATTCTACTGTTTTAACTTTCTCAGGCTGCATTTTTAAAAATTTCAACCATGTTAAGTCATGTCCGCCCTATCATATAAGTAGTATACTGAACCAAAAACCAAACTGTTATTTCCCTCATGGAATTTCTTATTTATTCACAATTGAGTTCATAATTGTGTATCTGCTATTCATCAGACATTATCCTAGGTTTGGGAATTAGTTCACAAAAAGTGACCAGAATCTGCTTCCACATGGAGCTCATACTCTACTGGGTGAGACAATGAGTAAAATATATAATGTGCTCGACCCTACTAAGAGTTGAAGCACCAAAGTAAAGGAGGGAAAAGAGTTATTAAATGTGGAGTTGGAGGAGCTGGAAGTCTGGATGGTAGCCACGTGGGTATCATGTGGGAGAATATTCCAGGCAGAAGGTATAGTATCAGAGGGTCTGAGGTAGGAACATGGTTGATTGTTCAGGAAACGGGACAGTATCACTGGAACAGAGTGAATGAGGGTTAGGGTAGTAGGAGATGGGGTTCAAGGCGTTACAGAAATCACATCCTGAGATTCTGGCTGATCATAAAAAAGGCTTATTTTTACTAACTGTAATGGAAAGGTGTGAGAGAGCGTAGACAAGAAGAGGGTCGGGGTGCGGCTCACGTTTCTATCCTTGCACTCAGACTGGGCCTTGAGGAGAGCTTCGAGCGAGCAGGAAGAAGGGGAGGGAAGGAGTCCACTGCCATAGTCTAAGTGAGAGATGAGGCTTGAGCCTCTGTAGTGGCAGTGAAGATGTTGAAAGGTAATCAAATTCTCCAAATAGTGTGAAGATAGAAACAGCAGAATTTGCTGTTGTTTTGGACCCTGTATTTCTGATTAGGCCTAGCAAATTGATCTTCAATTCCAATTAATTTTTCTAGCACATTAGCTACAGTTCTGGTTTGTGTTTTCAGCGTACATAAGGAATATGACTATCATCCTTATCTAAGTGCTCCTATAAAATCTCAGGTGGGCTCAGGTCATGAGCAGACCTCTATACCAGCACAAACTGTCTCCATTTTTACTTGCTGATCATTCACTATCCTCTGAGTAACAATCATTCATCCATCAGTGCAGCTGAGCTCAAGTCAATTCAGGTCTTTCTGTTTTAGTTTGTTTCTGAGCATCTTCCAAGAGCACGAGGTCTCGTGCTGGGCAGAGGGGTGGTGATGGCGGGCTGAGGGCATTCACATATGCTCAAGACATAATTCTCCCCAAGAGATGCTGAACATCCAGTAGAGGTTGGGCCCAATCACAGAGGTGGTGGGTGGTCTGTAATAAAGTCATTTTAGGGGAATGGCTAATTAGCCTGGGTGACCACAGGTGATAAGGTTCTAGCTGACATGCTAGGGACCGGCTCTGGGTTGCAGACAGTGAGAACCATTGGAGGTTCTAGGTTGTGGAATAGCTTGGCCATATCTGCGACACAGGATACCCCCTGAGAGGCAGAGCAAAGAATAGCCTGAAATTCTGGGGGGCAGGTAGGTTACTGTCACCTCTTTCAGTTGATAGGCAGGCAACACTGGGAATGAAAGAAGGGGATGGCTGTTAGAGAATTCTGAGAGCAAAGCTGACAGAATCACTTGTGGAATCATATGTGAAGAATTAGATTAAGGTAGGAGTCGATTCAGATGCCTGAACTGTTCATCTGTGCCACTCTCCAAGTCGAGAAAGAGAAGACAAAAAGAAAAACTTATTTTGAGGAAACAATCATATCGAGTTAGGGACACTGGGGCCGCACACTCATACTATTAAATCTCAGTCATAATCATGAGGTCATATTTTTCCTCTGGTTCTAAAATTTCAAGGTCATTGGTACTTTCAAACGCTGTTGGTAGCAATAAAAATGTTACATTATATTTTAAAAGCATAACATGATGCATACACAATGACCTCGTTTTATCTCACTCCTGAGAATTTGTTTAAAACTCTGATAGTTGGCAAGTTCCATCCAAGAGGTCTCTCATTGAAATTCTGTCATTATGAAATACGGGGAGTAAACTGAAATTCATCACAATGGGGTCATGGTAGACCAATTAGACTATAATCTGAACAAACTGTAATTATCCAATAGAAATATTATGCGGGACTATATTTCAACATGGAAAACTATTGGTATAATTTTAAGGAATACAGGAAGGACACAAAATAGATCTAAATCACAAATCGATGCTGATGTTAAGGAATCATACGGTAAAGGTTACGGAAGATCTCAGGAACATGAAAAAAGCATGAAGATGACACCTGACCTGCAGTTTGGGCCAGAGGAGTTCAAACGCCCTCTAACATACTTATGAAGACACAAAGAGACGTGAAAGGGAGAAATAATACCCTATATAAGTTAGAATGTGAACAGAAGTCTTAAATACTATGTCACGTGGCTTCCATGTGGCTGCCAACCGGAAACAAAGCAAATGCAATGGCTTAGCAAAATAGAAAGGCACCCTGCTCTTTTTTTGTTGCTGTTTTTAGTGCCTATTGTACTTTATTGATCTGTGTCTCGTTTTAAGTTGAGCAGTAGGAGAATATGATATTAAAAAATAATTTTTTTACATTTATTTATTTTTGACAGAGAGAGAGAGAGAGAGAGAGAGAGCGAGAGAGAGCGCACAAGTGGGGGCAGGGGCAGAGAGAGAAGGAGACACAGAATCCAAAGCAGGCTCCAGGCTCCAAGCTGTCAGCACAGAGACCGACATGGGGCTCGAATTCACAAACCATGAGATCATGACCTAAGCCGAAGTCGGACGCTCAACTGACTGAGCCACCCAGGCACCCCAAGAGAATATAACATTTTAATTGTAACTCAGCCAACATCTCTCCAGAGGTCTGCTGTCATTTTGTCTATTTAAAAAAAAAAATTTGTACCACCCCCAAAAGGCTGGATTATATTTCTTTCCTGATTGTTGTAAGGTATTCTTGTGAAATTAAAAAAAAAATTAATCTTTATTTATTTTTGAGAGAGACAGAATATGAGTGGGGGAGGAAGAGAGAGAGGGAGACACAGAATCCGAAGCAGGCTCCAGGCTCTGAGCTGTCAGCACAGAGCCTGACGCGGGGCTCAAACTCAGGAACTAAGACATCATGACCTGAGCCAAAGTTGGACACTTAACTGACTGAGCCACCCAGGCACCCCTCTTATGATTTTTTTTTTTACTAAAATATAGTTGACACACAATGTTACGTTAGTTTCAGGCATTCAGCATGGTGATTCCACGACTCTCAGGTCATGCTATGACCACCACAAGTGTAACTACCACCTGTTACCATACAACGCTATCATGATACCATTGCCTGTGTTCCTTATGCTATGCTATGCCTTTTATCCCGTGACTTACTTATTCCATAACTGGAACCTGTACCTTCCACTCTCCTCACCCACTTTGCCCATCCCTCCACCCCCTTCCCTCTAGCAACCACCAGTTTTTTCTCTGTATTTATGTTAACTCTGCTCTTTTAACTATGGCATCCCTACCTTACAGATGATATCCCTGTATCAACCACAAAGTGCTCATTCAGCCCACTACTGAATAAGAGTCCTTTGTCAGAGTTATATGCTGTTAATACTTTTATTTCTGTGACTTCTCTTTCCATTTTATTTATGGCATCTTTTTGTTGCACAGAAGCTAACTCTTTTTTCATTATGATTTGTGGGTTTTTTTTTTTGTCAAAAATGTATTCTATCCCAAGGATATTGAGGTGTTTTCCTATATTATCTTCTGAAAGCTTTATAGTTTCACTTTTCACTTTTAGTTTTGTGATCAACTAAGGATTACTTATTGTATATGGTGTGCTGTAGAAGTCTGATTTCATTTTTTAAATATTTGTACCTAATAATCCAGCACCGTTCATTAAAATGGCATTTTTACTACAGCTACTCTATCGCTACTTTGGCCACAGATGCATATTGATTTTTGGGTTCTCAATTCTATTCCAATGATTTCCTAGTTTATTCTCATGCCAAAATTACACTCCCCTTATGACTTTTTGTTTACACCCAGTCTTTATAGATGGTAGAGTGGATCCTTCCATTTTCTTCTTCTTTCAGAATGTTTTGGTGGCTCTTGGCCCTTTGCTTTTCCATATACCCTTTTTTTATTTTAATTTTTTTAAGTTCTTCTTTTTGTTGTATTTTATTTATTTCGATTCCACTAGAGTTAATATATAGAATGAAATTAGTTTCAGGTGTGCAATATAGCGACTCGACAATTCTGTATATTACTCTGTGTTCATCAAGATAATTATACTCTGAATCCCCATCACCTAGTTCATCCATCCCCCCACCCATCTTCCCTCTGGGAACCATCTGTCCTCTATAGTTAAGAGTCTGGTTTTTGGTTTGCCTTTTTTATTTTCTCTCACTGTGTTCATTTGTTTTGTTTCTTGAATTTCACATATGAGTGAAATCATATGGCATTTGTCTTCCTCTGACTGACTTACTTTGCTTAGCACTGTATCTCCAGAGCCATCCATACTGTTGCAAATGGCAAGTTTCATTCTTTCCTATGGCTGAGTAATAGTCCATTATATTTATATATAGGCCACATCTTTTTTATCCATTCATCGATCAATGGGCATTGGGCTAATTTTATATATTGGGTGTTGTAAACAATGCTACTGTAAATATAGAAGTGCATGTATCCCTTTGAATTAGAGTTTTTGTATTCTTTGGATACATACCCAGTAGTGTGATTACTGGATCCTATGGTAGTTCTATTTTTAATTTTTTGAGGAACCTCCAGTGTTTTCCACAGTGGCTTCACCATTTTGCATTCCCGCCAACACTGTACAAGGAAGGGTTCCTTTTTTCCACATCCTTACCAATACTTGTTCTTTGTGTTTTTGACTTTAGCCATTCTGACAGGTGTGAAGTGATATCTCACTGTAGTTTTGATTTGCATTTCCCTGATGATGAGTGATGAGCATCTTTCATGTGTCTGTTGGCCATCTGGATATCTTCTTTGAAGACATTTTTCCATATACGCTTCAGAACGAGCTAATCTATTTTTATTGAAGAAAAGTCTGTTGGAATTTAGATGGCAATTTCATTAACTCTATAGATCAATTTGGCAAGAGTAATATCATTAAAATATTCAGTCTTCCAACTCATGAACATGTTACATCTCTCCATTTATTTAGATCTTCTTTTATATCTCTCATTAAGTTTTACAATGTTTCCTCCATAGTACTAACACATCCATTAGATTATGCAGAATTGCTTGGTATTTTTGATACTATTGTACAAGGTATTTTAAAAAATCTCATTTCCTCTTTTCTGCTTTTATTATCTCTCTCTCTAAATCTGAGTAGAAAATCAAAGAATATGGAAAATTTAGAAAGCTAAAAAGCAAAATATACACAGTTCCAGTCCTGTTCTTTATCATCTTAAATGCATATTTTAGCTCTGTAGTGATGTTTTTAGTTTCTTTGGAATCCTTGCTTATCTTATCCATTCCCCCACTCCACCATCTTTATTTTTCCATCCCATTCTGTTTTACAGGAATGGAGAGGGGCTGATAGTGCTCTGGAATGAAACTATCAGGCAGGGAATGATGGAAGCTATTTGGGTAGCACTGTGTATTACAGATTGTGGACTGTCACAGACCACCTGTTATCATCCTGTGATCTAGCTATGAAATGGAGCAGGTGAGTTCATCATGGTGCAGCTGAGCCATCGTGAGTGACTATGAATTGGGAACTGAACCAGGAACTATGACCATCAATTTGACCTCAATGAGGATTTGACTCATTGGCTCAAAAGAACAGGTACATATGCTATCTCACACATACACACATGCTGACAATAATTAAATCTTTGTATCTTTCCCCTTTTTAGGGAAAAATAAATAGAAAAAAGGTGACTACAGAGCCAAAAAGGAGTTAACACTTCTTGAGTGTATACTAAATGATTTACATGTACTAGCTCATTTAATCTTCTCAAAGACCCTAGTAATGAGTTATGACTATCATGTCCATTCTGCAGTTGAATACAGAGATATTTTAAATGATCTGGTCAAGACCACACTGCTCAGAAATGGTAGAGCTGGGATTCAGACTAGACAGTTGTGTTCTAGGACAAGCTCTCAACCTCTATGTTCTCATTCTTTTCTGCCCAAAGGAAAACATGCCATAGAATAAAAAAAAAAAAAAAAAAAGAACATTAATCTACAGGAAACACTTCTGAAAGAGTACAGGAGCCAGAGGGCAGGAGGTCAAGTCCCTATGAAATGGAATCAGGTCATAAAGGGAGTGGGTATAATGAGATGGTTCAAAAAGAGGGACTGGGGATAGGGAGAATCAACAGGGATGATAAAGAAACTAAAAAATGTCATTAAAGAATTAAAACATGCATTTGAGGCAATAAAGAGTAGAGCTGGAAGTTCACAATTTTGCCTTCAAATTTTTTATATTTTCCAAATTCTCTGTGACACACATATATTACTATTACAATCACAAAACATTAAAATGTTAAACATTTTTCGTACCCTTTCCCTCCAGTAATTCCACTTCCTGAATATATTTTAAGGTAATCATTCAAAGGTGCATTTATATGGATATAAGCAATTTATTTCTAAAAATGAAATGTGGAAAAATTCTAAATATACAAAAATAGAGCAATGTTTGAATATACTGTGGTCTGTTTATATGACAAAATATCTTATTTAGAGCAAAACACATGCTTCCCAAGAATATTTATTGGCACAAAGAAGTTCTCACCATACTGTTAAATGAAAGAGCAAGATGAAAAACATCAACTCTTTGGTGTGGTTACAGTAAGTCACAGTGTGTATGAGTGTGTGTGTGTGTGTGTGTGTGTGTGTGTGTGTGTGTGTGTGTGCGCACCTATCTGAAAGGTTACCTTGCAGTCTACGTTTTTTTCCACCTTTCAAAAGTTTTGCACAAACAATATACACTTAAGTCTTTAAAAATCAGGGGCGCCTGGGTGGCGCAGTCGGTTGGGCGTCCGACTTCAGCCAGGTCACGATCTCGCGCTCCGTGAGTTCGAGCCCCGCGTCGGGCTCTGGGCTGATGGCTCAGAGCCTGGAGCCTGTTTCCGATTCTGTGTCTCCCTCTCTCTCTCTGCCCCTCCCCTGTTCATGCTCTGTCTCTCTCTGTCCCAAAAATAAATAAATGTTGAAAAAAAATTAAAAAAAATCATTTTAGGGGTGCCAGGGTGACTCAGTCAGGTAAGTGTCCAGCTCTTGATTTTGGCTCATGTCACGATCTTAACGTTCGCGGGACTGAACCCCGCATCGGGCTCTGAGCTGAACAGAGAGGACCCTACTTGGGATCTCTCTCTCTCTCTCTCTCTCTGTCCCTTCCCCACTCTCTCTCACTCCCTCTGAAAATAAATAAACATTTAAAAATTATTGGAAAAGAATAATTGGTGAGTGGTTAGATCAGGAAGATTATATCACTTTTATTTCTGTTATCAGTGCTTCAAATGTTGTTTTTGCCATACATAGGTTTTAAAATATTTTTCTCTTTATTTCTCATGCTCTCTACACTTAAAAAATCTAATTTTGATTTCCAAGAATTACTTCCAGATCATTTTTCTAGATATTTCTTCTTGGCATACTAGGCTGTTACCTCCACTATTGTTTTTCTTCCTGTGTGACTGCTGTTTTCATCTGTAGCTTTGAGGTTTACTGTTTTTTTCTGTTCCTTCTCTTCTTCTTCCCAGATGTCAAAACAAAGCCATCTTGATCAATTTGGCAAATCTTGCTCTGAAGCCACTTCTTTTCATCTTTCAAGGGGCTCTTGGTTGTGTTACAGGAGTCCAACATTCTGGTAACTTCATTCTATTTTTGGGTCCAATTGTTACTCCCCAAATATTCTGCTTTGATTTCCAAAACCATAACATCAGTGAGAAACAAGGATGAATATTCTGCCTCTGTCTCGTGATCCTACAGAATTTCAGGACAATGAAGATAGTCCAGGTTCTTTTTTTTTTTTCATATTTTTAAAATTTATTTTTGAGAGAGAGAGAGAGAGAGAGAGAGAGAGAGAGAGAGAGAGAGAGAGCATGCACACAAGTGGGGGAGGGGCAGAGAGACGGAGACACAGAATCCCAAGCAGGTTCCAGGCTCTGAGCTGTCAGCACAGAGCCCGATGCGGGGCTCTCACCCACAAACGTCAAGATCATGACCTGAGCCAAAGTCAGTTGCTTAACCTACTGAGCCACCCAGGTGCTCCCTTCTTTTCTCCTTTTAAAACCACTTCTTACCATGTGAATAAGTGGGTAGCTTAGAGTGAACTTTCTTCAGTCATTGTTTCTTTTGTTTATTCCTTCCTTTGTTCCTTCTTGCCTTCCTTCCTTTTATTTTTCATTCATTTATGCATCATTCATTCAAACATTTATTAAGCAGTTAACCAGGAAATGAGTCAGTTTTCAGGGGAATTAAAGATGAAGAGATCTATTTCTGCAGTCCTGGAGCTCGACTTACTCATTGCTTATTTAGGAAGGCAGGCACATAGGCAAACTTAGTTATATGCATGCTATATTAAAAGATATAGGGGAACAAACATTTAATTCCACTGTAGTAGGCAGAAAAGTCTGCAGAACAGTTAAATTTGACCTAAGTTTTGAGCATCGTTCACTATATGAGGACAAAAACGGAGAGCAGAGCATTCCAGGCAGAGGAAACAATCTGTGCAAAGGTAAGGAAAAAGAGAAGACTGTTGTCTCTTTATCGAAGTATAGGTAGGGCTCTACCATGCTGGTCCAACTTAAGTCTGAAGCAGGAGGTGTGCGACAATCCTTGCTCTGGTCCCCATGTTAATTCTAGTAGTGAGGTTTCATACCGACCATATTTTGCTCAGCCATTCCCAGACTGACCTAGTCCTGATTAGTGTATCTTGCATTGTGAGCACAATTGGCCATGTCTCCCAAGCCACAGCCCTTTTCACTCATGTTCTCCTTCTGGTCATGGGTTAAATGACTCTCTCCAATGGTTCAAGTTAAGAAACTGAATTCTTCCTTAATCCTTATTCCAGGATCTATGTAGCAGTAACTTCTACACAGCATGGTTTCCTGCATGGTTCTTCCGAGTTCCCCACAGCAGAAATGAAGCACTTTCCTTGCACCCAGACTGGTGATGAGGGCCTTAATCTCTGTGGTCACAGTCTTGGTGAAAATGACATTCTTACCTAGGTTTGTAGCATTCCACTCTCAGGAAGTGTTCAGGTGGGAACTTCCAGACCCAAATAACTGCCTACCTGGAGATTACCAACTTCTTTCACATATGATGTCTTGCCTAGATTCTAGCAGAACCTCAGAGGTAACCCAATACATCGTGTTTAACTCACTTAGGGTTGAGATTAACACTAGGGTCCTGTGTCACTTCTGTCTCCTGAACTCGCTGTGAGTATATGCTAATACCTTAATAAAAAGGGGAGTCAGTTCCTGCCTACTCCTGGTTTCCTGTCTATGTGTTGTTATTATCATTTTCTGTCCCTTTATAAATTATTCTAGGCTCATTCTCAAGGTCAATATCATGTTCCTAGTGGATACGTTTAGGACTCTATTCCCCTCCGTTATGGTTTTACTGAGGTAAAACTGACAACTAAGCTAATTGACATGGTAAGCTTTTTAAAATGCACAATGTGACAATTTGCTATATGTATACACTGTGAAATGATTCCTCCCCATAAAGTTAATGAACATATCTATCACCTCACATATTTACCCTTTTGATTTTTTTGGTGAGACCCTTAAAGTGCTACTCCCTTAGAAAATTTCAATTATACAGCAGAGTGTTATCAACTAAAGTCGTTATGCTATACAATAGATCTGCAGACCTTATTCATTTTATGGCTGAAAGTTTGTATCCTATTACCAACTTCTATTTCCCCCACCCCCTCACCCCCTGGCAACCAGCATTCTACTCTCTGTTTCTATGAGTTAGACATTTTTTTTTTTCAGATTCTACACATAAGTGATACCATGTGGTATTTGTCCTTGTATTTGTCCTTCTCTGTTTGGCTTATTTCACTTAGCATTATGCCCTCTAGGTTCGTCCATGTTGTTGCAAATGGCAGGATTTCCTTCCTTGTTTTTAAGGCTGAATATTCCACTGTATGAAATATATATATCTATAGAGTCATATATATGGCATTCTCTTTATACCACATCACACACACGCATACACACACACACACACACACACTTTCTTGGTCCATTCTTCCCTCGACGCATATTTAGGTTATTCCCATAACTTGGTTATTGTAAGCAAGGCTATCCTGAATGTGGGAATACAAATATCTCATCGAAGTAATGACTTTGTTTCCTTTGCAGAGATACCCGGAAGTGGGATAGCCGGATTATATGGTAAAACTTCACTTTTTTTGAAGATGGAGCAATATCTACACATTGCCAACCCTCCAGCCACTCTCCAACTTTCTGTAGCATTTAGACTCAGCACACTGAAGTTATTTAGTAGACAGCACACTCATGAGAAGCAGATCTGCCCCAAAACCTATCCCTTGAACTTAACCAAAGCCAGAGCATGCTGAATGATTGAAAATTCCATTATCCACACTTTCCTGGTGTGGTATATCTAATTTATATCCAGGTATATATATCTAAGATGTATGATGGTATTTCTATTTTGTATCTAAGCATTTCTTATACCTGTCTTACATCTCTCCAAGTCCAGACTACTTAGACAAAATGCTAATGCAAGCCAAACAATGTTCTTTATGGATACCCTGTGGGGCAGGAAACACTATTCACATATGGTTTCTTCTTCTAGACACACATGAATAGTGATCATTACCAGACATTTTGCCTTTAAATCCCAAGGTATACTTTCAGTTGGTTATCCTTTCAATGGCAGAGTGTCTCTCCCTACCATGTTAAACCCAGCACAATTTTGCCTTATATCTATTTTAGTTCCATTGTGAACAACACCTTTTCAAATATTGGCTTTTTCTTTGACTAATCAAACACCTCGCTATAGTTCATGGGAAGTATGCATGCTGTTCAAAATAACCAAGCAGAAAAAAAATGGTATTTACATTGTGTTCTTTTGAGAAAGTTATTATCCCAGGCACTGCTGGTGTCTTAGGTCTCAGATAAATCTCAGAACCTCTCTCTGCTCACGAGGAACATGACACACATTGTTCAGAAGGTAGACTTCTTTAAAAATAGTTGTTTGGTTAGAACTCTTGAAGAATCAATTCTTAGAATATTTGTTTCTCTTTCTTATGATAATATTTGATTCCACTGTATTATTTACCAATTAGCATTAACTGATGCCAGTCATGAGATCTATTAGAAGAATCGTGTAAGAAATTTCCATCTTGTGTGCTAATTAAATTTTGCTGGTACAATTTCATTTTCATTTCTAAAAGTACTCATCAAAGAAAGATTAAAAAAACTTTTTCTGTGAATAACTGCATTTAGATTTTTAAAAAGAATACAGAATCCCTTGTTTCTATCATCTCACCAGAAGGAAAAGGAAAAAAAAGAAAACCATCTTTGGAATGGAGTTCTACACATGTCTTTTCCAATGATAACTTGTATTATGATTTAGCAAAAACTGCTTGCTAATTTTGAGCATCTGACTTTTGAAAGGTATCATTGTTATTATTATTATTATTATTACTATTATTTTGGCTCATTATATTTTTATATGGTAAATTATATTGTGTATTATGTAATACTGTAGCTCATACTGAAGAAAACAGTAACTGTAGTAAGATACTGGCTGTAGTTTCATAGTAGTAACTGCATCTTCAAAAGGCATCATGAATGCCATTAAAGATGAGTTTCTCGGAACCTCAGTTGTATTCCCTTAATACAGTTGTATTCATTCCCTGTATACCCCAGGCCCTTAACAAGCAAATCAGTCATCAACTCCTTATTTGGCATATTCCGAAACGGTCTCAAATGAATTATATTTGAAGAAATGCTATTTCAAAGACAACGGGAAAATACGAAACAAATACACATTTAATGACAAGAGCTCAGAAAATCATGGAAAATAAAAAGTATTTTCCTACTTTTCCCATTCATCTGATGAATCAGTATGCACATAGTAAGTCTAAAGGATGTGCCTGGCGCTGAAACAGTATTCAAAATGTTTTATGTATGGGAAATAGATTAAAAATATGGTGTCAGAAGAGGTCTTTTTAATATGCTTTAACCCTATAACTCCTCCCTACCTGTCTAATCCCATGTTGGGATCCGACCTGGTGCCCCTTCCGCCCAGCTCCTTGGAGTTGGACATCGTGAAGCAGGGGGACCTGCACTCCCCAACCTCTGTGGTTGTGTTTTCTGAGAAGCAAACAGTTTCTATGCTCAGTTTCCCTGTACTTTCAACCACTTCAGATGAGATGTTAGAAAAAATCTGATTCCAAAACTTTGGGGACATCATGATAAATTTCTCAAGGAATTCTTTGCTGTCATTGAGTGGAGATGGTCAAGAATAAAAGCATAGTCGTCTCCATGGGACAGTTCAAGTTCTTCTTGCTCATTAGGGGCCGGTGGGAAGCCTGCAGCTAGGATGCACATTCTGGATGGTTCTATCTGCTCACACACTGCTCATGTCAGCTCACCTGTCATGTTCCCACAAGTACCATCTCTCTCCAATCTCTTCCTCCCATTTACTTTCTCGAAAGTTTCTGAAAAAGTCTCACAACGCATGACGTAAGTGTATATCTCTGGCTCATTTTTCTTAAGGGAAAGCTTCTGTTTCTTGTTTAAAAAAATTTTTTTTAATGTTTATTTATTTTTGACAGAGAGAGAGAGGCAGAGAATGAGCAGGGGAGGGGCAGAGAGAGAGAGAGAGGGAGACACAGAATGAGAAGCAGGCTCCAGGCTCTGAGTTGTCGGCACAGAGCCCGACACGGGGCTCGAACTCACGGACCGCGAGATCATGACCTGAGCCCAAGTCGGACGCTCAACCGACTGAGCCACCCAGGCGCCCCCTTCTGTTTCTTGTAAAAGCACATCAGTCCTTTTTTTACATGAGGACACTTGGCCTGTCTTCAGACTAAAAACCCTATGGAGTCAACCTTACTTTCTGGGAGCCCCCAGGCTCCTCCATCTATATTGAATGGATGTCTTGAGGATTAAATATGATAATGCAAATAAAGCATACAACTCCGCCCTGGGCACCATGCAAATATTAATTAGTAGCCGTAATAAGAAGTAATCAAAATAAAAAGAGCTTTCCTTGAAAGCAAATACGCTCTCAAATGATTACACCACTGAAGATAAAGGACAAGAGAAAAAGGAAAGGAGTGACCAATCTATTTTATTTGTGGCATAATTTACTCCAAAATTTGTGCCTTAGGAGATTGTATGTATTATGATGACTTCTTTTGACTGATCCTGGAGTCAACTAAGAGCTGTCAGTAATATGCTCAAATGGGGAAGGCTGTTTTAGCTTAAAGTGAAACCCTAAGGACTGATTTTTTTTTCATGAAGTTTATTTTTGAGAGACAAGAGAGTGAGCGGAGGAGGGGCAGAGAGAGAGGGAAAGAGAAAATACCCAGCAGGCTCTGCACTGTGCAGAGCCGACGTGGGGTTCGAACTCATCAACCCTGAGACAATGACGTGAGTCAAAATCAAGAGTTGGATGCATAACGGATAGAGCCACTCAGGCTCCCTAGGAAGTGATCTTTTTTTTTTTTTTAAGTATTACAGTGAAAATATTCTTCTTCATGCACTCAAAATTCTGTTTACATATTGCATCCTATAAATGTAAACAGTTTGCAAGTATCTTTATTTTATACAGAGGGATTTAGTTTTGGTATCTAATAGATGTTTGCTTTAAAAGCAATTCTGGTAATAACTGGGAATAAGAGTTTAGGGATGAATTAAGCACAGTTAAATTAGTTAAACGTCAACAGCTCGCTGGGGAGAAAAAAAGTGGTTTCTGATGAACTGTATTAATAATTTAGTAACAAATAGTTAATACTCACTGATACATACTGACACATTTCATAGAATGAAAATTCATGCTTATTTTAGAAATTCTTTGTCAAACTTTCAGTAACCTAAAATCTTCCAACAAAGACTGGGAACACTTAATTCTTATTCATGCAAAAAAGAAAAATCTATCAGTTATTATCTGGAACTGATGACTGATAGGAGAAAGGAGAAGACAGCAATTTTGAGAATCAATTTGCTAATTTCTATGTAATCTACTTCACACACAGAGCTCTTGGGTGCATAATAGGGGACTCAGAGTTAGGAGATAGAATGGCTCTCCAGGTAGAATAAAGCTCTTTCCTAAAATGGAAAAAAAAAAAATTATGGTAGACTGAAAGAGTTGATGTCTTTTATGTTACTTGGGAGTAAATGTTATCCAAAACCACATTCTGTCCCGTCTTTGGTTAAAAAACAAAACTTGGGTTAAAATGAATGATACCGCATTGAAGACATTTTTGTGCTCCTAACACATTCTTTAGGCATTTTCCTATAGTGTAGCCCTGGGTGGCACTACATTAAAGACATTCTTCGGATATTATGTATTACTAGGGTGGCCAAGGTCCTAGTTTCCCCGGGATGGTTCTGGTTTCTGCTTGCTGTCCCAGCAGAATTACTAATAGTGCCTCCTTTCTTAAAATGTCCTGGTTTGGGTAGTAAGTCAAACGGTTACCCGAAACTCAAGCACTTTGCCTGTGAAACAGGCTTCTAATGATTGTCCCAATGATCTCAGCTGTTTGGCAATGACCTCAAGGATGTTCTGTTCCGGAGAAGCAAATAGGCCAGCTAACTTGAGGATGTCTAAGGGCAAACACAGTATTTCAACTGCTTTTCAGGAATCTCTAAACGATGATTGTATGTTTCTCTGCCTTAAGAGGGCACCCTCAGCATAATTTAATCTTTTCTTACTCATTCAGCCCTGTCGTGTAGGATGAGTTTTTTTTGGTATCATTTTCTATTTTTTTTTCTAAGGTGATAAACAAATGATCTTCAGTGGCTTTATATGTGACATAACATTGCCAAATAAGCTTCATGCAAAGTAACTTGCAAAGTTAAAGGTTTAAAGTACAGCCTTCTTCCAAAGGGCAATTTTGACCTTTGAAATAATTTCTGCCGTACATTTACTATCATATAAAGCCTTAAATACATCATCAATACAGTGGAACTTGGGCAATACTTTGTGGACCTATAATCTCTCTTCTACTTCATCTACACAGTTACTACTCAGTGGATATGAAGGGGCAATATCCCTAGAAATATCAAATAATTATGTAGCGGATTTTGATGAAAAATTAATTCCATAGGTTTAAAAATATTGATAATTAATAAAACATTAAATACATTTCTATAATTATAAAAGCAAGTACCAACTTTTCAATTTTTCCCAATTTTGTTTAATTTATAATATCTTTATTAAAGTATAAGTTATATATAATAAAATGCACTAATTTTCAGTGGATAGTTCAATGCGTTTCAACAAATGCATACGCCGTGTAATTACTGCCTCAGTCAGGATGTACATAACTTTGTCATCACCTCAAAAATTCTCTGTGCTCTCTTATGGTCAATTCTGTGTCTGCCCTTGGCCCCAGACAACCAGTTATCTCCTTTATTATTGCTGACCAGGTTTACCTATTCTGGAATTTTATACAAATGGAATTATTTAGTACCAACTCTTTGGAGTATGGCTTTTTTCATTCATGGTGCTTTTGAGATCTATCCACATTACATATATCTAGTTCACCCCACCCTTTTTTTTTTTTATCATTTTGTTGTTGTTGTTGTTTGGCTGAGTAGTATTCCATTGTATGGATGTGTATCATAATTTGTTTATCCATTTACCTCTTGCTTCAGATTGAACATTGCATTGTTTCCAATTTGTGAGTATTTCTAATGAAGAGAAACATTATGTAGCTATATGTCTTTATTCCTTTTGGGTAAATACCTGAAAGTAGAATCGAATGATTATGTATTAATTATGTGCTTCATTGTATTAAAAATGAAAACAGCTTTCCACAGTGTTCCTAACTTTCACATTCCAAACACCAACGCAAAACAGTTCCATTTTCTTCCCATGCTTGTCACTGCTCAGTGCTGCTGATATATTTAAGTTTAAGCCTTCTTGGTGATAGAGGTAGATCGCTGCAGTTTTCATCAGTATTACCCTGCTGACTAATGACGGTGAGCATGTTGTCATATGGCTTTCCTCTTTTTTTTTTTTTAATTTTAAATCCCCCATAGTGAGTTTCCTAATCCTACTGCAATAATGTCAGAGTTCTAAAATTATTTTATGATAAAGGTACAAAACATATACAGAGAATACGTTCTTGCCCAATATTTAATTGATATGTTCATTTATTTTCATTCACTCATTCGTCACGTGATTACTGGATACCTTCTATGGGCACACCATGCAAATGGTGGAGGCAGAGAGCTCTTATGTTACCCAAAACCACAGTATTTGACTCACTGGTGTCCAAAAGGATAGACTTCACAAGCATGATTCAGTCTGACCAGCTTCAGTAGCATTAATGAGGTTTTAGAAATCAGTTGCTAGAAAAGACCACAAAACATGGGCTTAGGTTTACGCTCCCCATTCCTAAGTCTATAATTGCTGTGATTCACTCTGAGCACCCAAAACCAAATGGATCTGTGAACTACAGTTGCTCTGACTAACCCTCTTGGCTTTTCAGGTAGCATGGAGCAGAGATGGGGCGAACTCTGATTTGTTTTAAATTAAAACTTGGCTATAAAACATACCACCACGTTCTAATCTACTCATGGGCTATGTTCAGCAAAACCAGCAATTTAGTTTACAGACTCCACAACACATTTAACTAATGACCTTTCTCAGTGAGTATTTATGGCATATCACAACGACAAACCAATATTATACTGATCCATCAATATTTTCCTATGCTTAACCTTTCGAATTTATGTAAATATCTCCGTGTTCACTCGTAAGGTTAACACAACTTTCAGATTCAGGTGCTCTTTGCCTTCCACCAGGAAACACAGGTGAGCCATGGCACTGCTTTTTCTATGTCGATCTGGGAATCCAGGTGATGACGGAGGAAGATAAAAGCAGGAAGGATTAGAAATGCCTCAAAGAGTAAAACCAGATGTTTGGGATGTGCCCTCACGTACAAGATTTGAAAGGAAAATCAGACATGGAGTCAAAGTGCTGTGGACTTTCAGCAGAAGCAACACGATGACCAAACAAAAGAGCCAGAGGGGCACTGGCAGGCTGGGAAGAGCCAATCCAGAGGGATGGAGGGAAGTTACAGAGCTGGGCTGCAGGGCGAGGCATCCAAGTTCCTTTGAAAATTATCTGTAGAAAGATAGGGATCTGCTTCTAGTATTAACATGGTAGAACATCCAGAACAAGGGAAAAGCCAAGAACAGTTTTTGAAGAAGTCAGATATAAGGTAAGGTCATAAGGTGGTGGATATGTTATCAAGTTGTACACCTTAATAATATACATTTCTTTGTCAATTGTACCTCAATAAAGCTGGAAAAGTTCTGTCCACATAAAGAGAACTTAAAAGTGAATATGGATATAAACCAAAAATGTTAACAGTGCTTACATTTTGGGTAATAAAACTCTGGTTGAGTTTTCTTTTGGTTTACCTGTACTTTCTACTTATTTTCTACTATATATACATATATACATATATATATGTGTATATACATATATACATATATATGTGTATATACACACACACACACATATATATGTATATATTATATATATATATAATATATATATAATATATATATTATATATATATATATCACTTGTTGAAAAAAAAGAACAAGAAGGCAGTAACCCACTCGAGATCCTTCTGTTTTGACTAAGCACTGGATGGATCACGGAAGCTGGGATGCCATGGAACTTGGGTCAATTTGAAGACTTGTACTCACAGTCCTTCAAGCAACAATATTCTCCTAAACTAGGCTGAGCTTCCCAAACCGTTGGGTAGCGACAGTGAAGTGTGAAGTCTTCAGCTGCCTCAATAGAGTTATGCCGCAGGAAACTACTGAAGCGAGAAGGGTTTGGCTTGTCCTTTTAGCAAATGACTTCCTGACCCCCTTTCCACTCTGTAGAATCCACCATATGTGGTGTCTTTAGAGAAACACAATGCTAACCTTAGAAGTTACTGATGCCTTGCATGGCCCTTTGCCTCCCCCGACAGGAGAGACGTTCTATCCCGTCTCCTTACGGCTGCTTCTCTTCTCCACTGTCAGAATGTATGCCTGCTCTCATGCTCTTCTGGTCTCTACTGCCACTTGGGTCTCAGAAAAGAGAGAAAAGCGAGATTACTGCATGTTCCTCTTCTCGTTTCTCCCAACACCACAGCTTTCATCCCCAAACAGTCTGCATTTCGTAGATAGAGTTATTCAGTAAGACGCTCCGTTTATCTGGTTAGCAAACCACCGATCACAGCTCCAGCCCTTGGGTGCGCTCGTTTCTTCTCAGTTGCTTTCTTCATCAATGACTGCGTAGATGCTGTCCCTTTACACTTAAAGAATCCTGTGGGGGTAGTGGGAGTTGCCCAGAATTTAGCCTCATGTCTACAAATAACTGTCTGTGAGCACAACAGATCTTTAGTGGAGACGTTCAGATCAGAAAAGTTCAAGAGACAACCTACTTAGAAAAACAAAATTGACCTTCCTTCCTTCCTTCCTTCCTTCCTTCCTTCCTTCCTTCCTTCCTTCCTTCCATAGTTTAAATAGCTATATATTCATCATCACTTCAATACAGTCAAATACTGTTAATTTAGTAATTATTGAGTGTATATTATTTCCTGGAACCACTCTAGGTGCTAAAGATACAGTGATAAAAAAGACATCTCTGGTAATGGCTCATTAGGCTGTATATCCAGTTAAGACTTCCTTCCCAGGGACTGGGTATGAGTGTCCAACTGGGTCTGAGAACTCCCAGAACTGCTCAGGTGTAGTAGGTCTATACATCCTGTTCACCTTCCAGAAAAGTCATAGTTACTATCTGCCTCAAAAATCTTTTGTGGCTTTATGTAACTTACTAAAATACAGCCCATACTCTTTGCCTAGTATTCACTGTATTCTACAATGAATTCCGAGCCCTATTATTATTCTGTTACTATTTTCTGCTAAAATTGCATATATTCTTTGCACCATCGTTGTCGCATGATCTACATTTTATGAAGCTTTGCTTATTTTGTTCCTATTGAGTAAAATGGTGTGTGTGTGTGTGTGTGTGTGTGTGTGTGTGTGTGTGAGAGAGAGAGAGAGAGAGAGAGAGGGAGAGACAGAGAGAGAGACAGAGACAGAGAGAGAGAGAGACAGAGAGAGATAGAAGTAAAGCAGGTAAGTCTGCTCAGTATACACTCAGTGTATATGTACCCCTAGTATTAGTGAGTCTGGGATAAGTCCCAAATCTGTGTTTGACTTAACCATTTCATAGTTTTCTGTGTCTCTCTTAGTATGAGCATAATGCCAGATCAAGACCCGAGTCTAGTATGTGTGTTGTTCATACAACATGGCGCATAATCATAAGCGTCCACTTTATTTGATGTTCAACTGAAGAATCTGAAGTTTGTTCCAATCCTAAAGGAAAATCTGACTGTGCTGGGTTCATTTGATTGTTTCTGTTCTGGCCTGTCTATATGACATCTTCGGTATTGTGTGGGTGAACTAAGATTTTTTTTTTGTATAACTTTTTAAAGTTTATTTATTTATTATTGAGACAGAGAGAGAGCACAAGCTGGGGAGAGGCAGAGAGAGAGAGAGACATAGCATCTGAAGCAGGCTCCAGGCTCTGAGCTGTCAGCACAGAGCCCGATGCAGGCTTGAACCCACAGACCGTGAGATCATGACCTGAGCCAAAGTCAGACGCTTCACAGACTGAGCCACCCAGGCGCCCCATTAACTCAAATGTTTTTAAGTGTTATTTTGAATATACAATTTTTTGCCTTCTTCTCTGATTTTACAACCCAATGTCTGGTAAAATACAATTTCATAGTGCTGTGATTATTTATATCTCCCCTATAAGGTTATAACTAACCTCTTTTGTGTACAGGATCTTGAATAATAATCTCCTGACTGCCCAGCATGGATCTTCTACAGGTTGGGACTTGAAACCCAGTGGTTAGATGAAGGAATGGGAGGAGTTTACAATGGTGACTGTCAATGCCCAAACAGAGGCAGTCTGGGGACCAGAAGACAAAAATGCCCTTTATCCCTTCATAACATTTCTGTTTTGAAGGAAACTTCTAAAGCCTCACTGTGTTCAGAATAGAAATTGAGTGGCATTTTTGCGTACAACTCAGGCTCTGAGGACAGGAAACTCCATGTGCCTGGGGCTGTTCCTGAGATCAGGAAAGAGAAAGGTGATTAAGCTTAAGAAAGTGGCACAGGTATCTCACGCCTTGAATAGAAAATCTTTGATTTGAAACCTATTGTCTAAAGTTTAAATTATGCAAAGGAAAAAAAATCACTCAGTACGAATTCAGAAAGTTTCCAGTATGCATTTTATGAGACATTTATCATTATCTATCATTTCAGATAACTTTATAATCAAAGTGTTAACATCCTTATGTTAGTATTTTCAGAGCAGCTTGAAGTTTATTGATTTTCTATGATACCGGATGATTAATTTCATTCTCGAGTCTGGTAAAGAGTCTAAGCCATACAGCATGATGCCAGCAGCTGGAACCCATACTGCAATCTTCTTTTGTTTGCTAGTTATCTTTGTTGAATAACCTCACAAGAATCTAACTATCATAAAAAGCCCTATTCAAAGATCCTTTGGCTCATCACAATTTGTAATTGATTGAATTCATTTCCTTGATTCTTCTATAAAGAGATCGGAACCATGAGGGCAATAACCATGACTGTCTTGCTCCCTACTGTATCCTCAGGGTCTAGGATAATACTCTACACAGAGTAGGGGGTCCAGTGAATGATGGACCAGAACAACCAGTGTCAGCAGGTTGATTTCGGCCAAGAGGTTTGCCTGGAGATTTAGCCCCTAAGGACTTTGACATCCTAAGAACCAAAGGGATAGGAACATTACCTCAATGGCTTGACACAAAACAGGAAGAGCTATAATAATCAGCCAAAACAATTCATTAATTTGTTCAAACCAGATTCTGTAACTCTGGTACAAATGTGTACATTTCCAACATGTACATAATTTGCTTTTAATCTTTTCTCATGTTGACTGATGTCTCTTCTTATACTTTAACTGGCTGAGAGTACGTAAGAATGTTGAAGATCTACCATAGGGGCGCCTCGGTGGCTCAGTCGGTTAAGCATCTGACTTCAACTCAGGTTATGATCTCATAGTTTGTGAGTCTGAGCCCTGTGTCGGGTTCTATGCTGACAGCTCAGAGCCTGGAGCCTGTTTCGGATTCTGTCTCTCCCTCTCTCTCTGCCCTTCCCCTGCTTGCACTCTGTTTCTCTCTCTCTCTCAAAAATAAATAAACATTACACATTTTCTTAGAAAAAGATTTACCATAGAGAGACGATGCTGAGATTAGCAGAAAGCCTGGCAACAATCCCAAGACTAAAGTTTAGGGAGAAAAGAGGCATCTTAATTCCTTGGATGGTGACAGTGACCAGTCACAAAGACGGGGAACAATTCTTTGGAAGTTCTGTTAATTATTTTTTCCTCAGTGAAGCCCAAATCTTATTACAGTCAATAGTGACTACGTGTCATATGGTGATTGTGAAGGTTTGGGTACGTGCGGCGTCAGTGGGTGACAAATGATAAACCATTATATGGAGAGCAACAGGCACCTAAACCCACATAATATAATAACATTTGCTACAGGGACGAGTCTTGGGAGGAAAAACCTTTTTGCAGCTTGTTTGTTCCCCATCTTCTCTCCCTTGGGGATGCCCAAGAAGAGCGAAGAGAGAGAAAAAAAGAAATCAATGACCCAACAAAAGCTCCTTGTAAACATGCTAATCAGACCTCCTAATGGTATTTATTAGCAAAGAGATAACGAGAGTGTTTCTTGTGGAATCCTTCTAGCAGGCTGCATACAGTCTGTCTAGGTTGTTTTAGTGCACAAATGAGAAACTTACGGCTTTGGGGGATCTGACCCATTGTAAAGCGTTGGGTCAGCTATACAATTACCCATGTACCAGAGGGAGTCCTTTCACGATGGCATGCATCACTTATAGATCTCAAACATTAAATCTGGTCCAGGCGGCATGCTAATTTTGCATGGAAGGACCCAGGGTGTTGACTGGTGGTAGCAGACGTTTCTACACTGCCTTTATCTTCATATGTATCGTACAAGTTATTAGCAAAGTTCGATACTTGATCTCTGCTTCTTTGAGTCTGGCATGCCAATCTGATTCTTTGTGCTATCTCAGATCTGGAAATAAATGTACGTGGGCAATGGGCACGTTTATAGCTAACAGATGGGTTTGAGAGAAAGTAAACATTTCCTTCTCAATGGCAGGTTGTAGGTGCTCATTTCAAAGAGCACTGGGCTGTAATTCTTTTTTATCTTGCTTTTTTTTTTTTAACGTTTTATTTATTTTTGAGACAGGGAGAGACAGAGCATGAACAGGGGAGGGTCAGAGAGAGGGAGACACAGAATCTGAAACAGGCTCCAGGCATCTGAGCTGTCAGCACAGAGCCTGACGCAGGGCTCGAACTCATGGACTGAGAGATCATGACCTGAGCCGAAGTCGGCTGCTTAACCAACTGAGCCACCCAGGCGCCCCTATGTTGCTTTTAAAACATATTTTATTTTACTTGGAATGTCTAAGCTTTCTCTCATATTAAAAAAAATGCTGTACTCAGAGAAGCTGTCTTACGGGACTGAGAATACTTTGACTAGTCTAGATGAACAGGCCACAGGAACTAAAGGAATTTTAAATGGATTACTATATTTACATTAAACCTAATTTATTTTCCAAAAATAACTTTATGTCTATTAGTAACAACCAAGAGCTAATCCGGGAGCAGAGGCATAATCTACTAAGAGAAAGGTTTACATGTGGGATGAGATATTAGACTATCCTTAGGAATAGTAAGTGGATGTGAAGGTAAAAAAATAATAATTTTTTACAAAATTTTTCTCCAAGGCTTTATGAATAGTTTATTATCTGGAAAATGCAATGAATAAGGTAATAAAAATACCTTACTACTTGATAAACGGGACTCTTCAGAAACTAAGAAGACTGTCTCACGGCAAGAAACTCTGAAGAAAAAGAACATCATTCCTTCACAGTAACGTAACGCAAATGCTAGTGGCTGTTAGAAGTAAAATATTTAGTAACCTGATGAAAACCAAGTGTGAGGACCATGCTGCTTCTCCTCCCCCCCCACCTGTCTGCACCCCAAAGCTGAACTGGCCCTTAGACAGGATATTTGGTTCTTCCTTGATATTCAGGGCCATGAGAACCTGGGCTAGAGCTTAAGGTAGGGACATCAGTCTCTCTCTGCCTCTCACTGTCTGGGCTCCTGCGGGCTTGTTGGAAACACAGGGGGAGGAACATTGTCAATAAATTTCTAGAAGATTAATGTTGAGTAAGAGAAGTAAAACAGTTATCAGGTGTCCCAATTTTCCACGAAACACACTTGCCAGCTGATGTTAAGTTTCTTCACTACAACTATATTTTGCCTTTGTAACCAGATGTGTAATTAGACTGATGAACCTGAAAAACTCTGTGTTCCTGAAATCTCACAAAGAAGAATTTTGTTCCTCATCTAGGTTTGATTTCATTTTTTAATTTTACTTTGTTTCATGCTAAGAGACTAGGAGAGATATGTATGTAAACTTTGTACCTCTTTTAATGACAATTTCTTCCTTCCTAATTATTTTAAGCTGATCTTTCCAGAGTTCCAGGGTTTTTTTTTTAATAAAAATTGCTTATTAAGTGTTAAATACACCTTCTACAAATAGGTAGCTTTAATACAGTGACCATATTGCATTTGTGCAACTTGCTGCCTTTCATTTCTATTTAAATAATTGCATTTACCACATGTTAGTAAGTTGGCTTTTGATTGTTTATTATATTTATGTGACTGAAGGCAGCCCTTGGTTTGTCGGGTATAATGACAAAATCCAGGCTCAGATTTTTGTCTGAAGGCTTAAGGAAACTACCATGAAAAATATACAGGAACACAAGTGCCAATTAAGAGAAAAGTAAGAACAGAAAATTTAAATTATACAACATTGAAAGAAAGAATAAGGACAATATGCATTATTCTTTGTGTTAATTCATGCAGCGGTGTTCTATTCTATTTGTATTGAAAAAGGTAAAAATTAAGGTTCAAATGAAATGTCTAGGACTTCATTCAAATGAGTCTTCTTAGGACCAGCCATGAGATGCCAAGTAGGACTGAAGTGACACAGAGGAGGCACAGAGAAGTCAGTGAAGCCTTCCGTCTCTGAAACTCTAAACAACATCAGAATGCAAATTTCCTTCTGCTGGGAAATTTGTTTCTTTGGATAATTTAAGGAAATGGCTTATTCAGAAATAAAGATTCAGACATCTTTAAAATGAGGGAAAAAGAAAACAAAATAAAGCAAAGGGAAGAAAAATAAAGCCACTTGTCTGGAAAAGTCGGGCAAGCAGTAAGTCAGGACAGGAAGAGCACAGAAATATTTGGACAAAGGGCCAGTGATAGGCCACTCCAAAGCAGGTGACGGAATTGCAAGTCACTTGGCAGTTTGCAGCATGTGGGGGGTAGGTCTCTAATGTTCTCTTATGCCCATTCCGAAATATTAAAACAAAAGGTAGGGTGACAGATTACTCCACTGGTCTCAAAGCTAATATATAAGTGGATTCTGAGGTTGTTCATCCAGGGTAGTGGGCTTAATAATTTATTTTCGTGACCCAGCTATTTGACCATTTAGATAACCATCTTCCTCCCTTAATGTCTAACAGATGGACTCATCTGAATCTTCTGGAACTCTGAAGCTCTCTGGCTAACTCTGATGAATTCACTAAAGGGATGATGACAAAGAGATGAATCTAGAATCTAATTCACATTTTCATTTAGTTCTTAGGTAGAAGCTGAAGCTCTGTAAACCTAAGAAATAGACCTGGGGTAAGCCAGCCGCGAAAACTATTACCACATTGACCTGCGCAAGTAGTTCATATGAAGGGAGAAAACAGGGTCCCTAAGAACAACATGAAGACACGACAACAGGCTGTGAAGGCTCCACGGGACATGTCAGTCTGCAAAGAGCACTTGACAACCCTCTTCAAAATAAAAAATTTTGCCTTCCTTCACGTGCAGTGTCTTTCACAACATTTTGCATCACATTAAAGGCATTTATTACAACTGGCCTTGCAAGGTCATTAATTGTGAGCCGAGATTAATATAAGGAAGTAGGTTCTGACTAAGATGTAGGTTACCATTCCAGCTCTATCTCTAACAACCTTATGGCACTGGGAAGTTAATGAACTCTTCGAACCTTAGCTTCATTCTCAGTAAAATAGGAGAGAACAATAGCTAACTAACAGGTTTGTTGTGGTAACTGAATAAGGAAACAAAAAAACAGTACCTAGGACATAGCTGATTCTCAATAAACGTAACTGGTTAGAACAGTTGCTTCCCATTTCATTTAGATTTAAGACATGGCTTGTTCACCTGTGTATCTTATCAACATCTAGCATGCTACCTTGAAAGTGATTAATAAATATAAGATAATAGAAGTGGATATGGGTAATAGTAACTCTGTAGAGTTTAAATACCAAACACATCCCTATCCCTAGATATTGTCTACCTAGAAAATGACTCTTCCAAAGAAAAACCGGTAAAGGGTTTAAACTTGAAATCCGGTGACTTATAACACATACGTTGCAATTAAAATTATTAAGGAGAATGACTGAAAATTCAGTTGATTTGTTTTGGGGAAAATTATAAAAGTTTAGAAAAAGTGAGGAATGCCTGTGTGGCTCAGTTGGTTAAGCATCCAACTCTTGACTTCTGCTCAGCTCACGATCTTAGGGTTGTGAGATGGAGTCCAGCATTGGGCTCTGTACTGGGTCTGGGGCCTGCTTAAGATTCTCTCTCTTTCTCCTTCTGTCCCTGTTCCTCCTCCTCTCAAAAATTAGAAAAAAAAAATGGAATTAGGGTCAAATTTCTCATAATGTACAAATATGCTTATCTGTTAACTTCAAGATTTAAGTTTAAGAATACAGTTATTAAGGTATTAGAAGAAAATTACACAGGATTTAAAAAATAAATTTGTGATGAGAGGGCTTTTAAGGAAATAAACTCAAAATCCCAAAGGAAAAGTGTAAAATATTTAATGACAAAACCATTGAAACTTCTGTATGGGGAAGGAAAACATACCAAAAGCTAAAAGAAAAGAGTCAGGCTGAGCCAGCATAATGGCAACACATATAACACCTAATTAATATTGCTTACATCGAAAAAGTTTCTGCAACCAGCAGAAAAAAAGACCTATGATGGAAAAAGAGAAATGATGCAAAGAGATGATTCCCACAAAAATAAATATGTAATAATGGCTGATAATCTCACTGGTAACAAAAGAAATGCAGTTATTTAACCAAGGAGGTGAAAGATCTATATACTGAAAATTATAAGGCACTGATGAAATAAATTGAAAAAGACACAAAAGATACTCATGTTCATGGATTAGAAGACTTATATGTTAAAATGTACATATTACCCAAAGTGATCTACAGATTCAATGCAATCCCTATCAAGATTCTAGTGGCATTTTCACAAAAATAGAAAAAGAAATCCCAAAATTCATACGGAACCACACAAGACCAAGAAGAGTCAAAGTTGAAGGCATCACGCTTTCTGATCTGAAACTATATTACAAAGGTATTACTAATGAAAACAGTATGGTATTGGCATAAAAACAGACACAGAGATCAATGCAAGAGAATAAAGTCCCAAAATATACCCATGCATACTTGGTCAATTAATTTAAAACAAAGGAGCCAATGGGGCGCCTGGTTGGCTCAGTCGGTTAAGCGTACGACTTCAGCTCACGATCTCATAGTCTGCGAGTTCGAGCCCCGCGTCGGGCTCTGGGCTGACAGCTCAGAGCCTGGAGCCTGCTTCAGATTCTGTGTCTTCCTCTCTCTCTGCCCCTTACCCGCTCATGCTCTGTCTCTCTCTATCTCAAAAATAAATAAAAACATTAAAATAACAATAAAAAAACAAAGGAGCCAAGACTATACAATGTGGAAAGGATAGTCTCTTCAATAAATGGCAATGGGAAAACTGGACAGCCATAAGTAAAAGAATGAAACTGGACCCTTACCTTACACCATACACAAAAATAAACTCAAAAGGGATTTAAAACTCCATCATAAGACATGAAACCATAAAACTCCAAGAGGAAAACATAGAGGATTAGTTCCTTGACAGTGATCTTGGCAATGATTTTTCTGGATTTGACACCAAAACGAAAGGCAACAGAAGCAAAAATACAGAGGTAGAACTATATCAAACTGAAAAGATTATGCACAGCAAAGGAAACCATCAACAAATGAAAAGGCAGCTTATGGAGCTGGAGAAAAAAAGTTGCAAACCACATATTTGATAAAAGGTCATGTCCAAAAGATACAAAGAACTCATCCAAGTCAACAGCAAAAACAAAACAAAAGCAAACAAACAAGAAAACAATTTAAAAAGGAGCAAAGGGCCTGGATAAACATTTTGACAATAAACACACATAAATGGCCAACAAGTACAAGAAAAGGTGCTCAAAATCATTAATCACCAGGAAAAAGCGAATCAAAACCCGTGAGGCATCACTTCACATCTAGTAGAATGTGATCAAAAAAATAAGCGATCACAAAAGCTAGCGAAGGTGTGGAGAAAAGAGAACCCTTATACAGTGCTGATGGGAAGGAAAACTAGGACGGTCACTCTGGAAAACAGTATGGAGGCTTCTCAAGAATTTAAAGTTAGAACTATCATATGACCCAGCAAGCCCACTCTTCCGTATATATCCAAAGACAGCCAATCATTATCCCCAAGAGACATCTGTACTCCCATATTCGTTGCAGTATTAGTCGCAAAAGCCAAGGGATGGAAACAACTTCAAAGTCCACTGACAGTTACATGGATAAAGAAAATGGGATAAAGGCATACAGTGGAATATTACTCAGCCTGTACAGAGAGGACATCCTGCCAGATGCAACAGCATGGATGAGGTGGAGGGCGTTATGCTAAGTGAAATAAGCCAGAGAAGGATGAATGCTGTTTGATATCACGCATCGGTGGGATTTAAAAAAAAGAAAAAAAAGTTGAACTCATAGAAAGAGAGACTGGAAAAGTGATTTGCAAGGCTGGGAAGTGGGAGAAGTAGGAAGATGTTGGTAAAAGGGTGGGGGCAAGTCTCCAAGATGGATAAATTCTGAAGATCAACTATATAACATGATGACTATAGTTGATAACACTGTATTATGTAAATGAATCTCGTGAAGAGTAGAACTTAAATGTTTTTTTTTTTAACCAAAAACAAAGGTAAACATGTGAGGTGACAGATGTGTTAATTCACTCAAAGAGTTTATTTCACAATATATATGCAGGTCAAAAATCTCACATCACACACTTTCAACATTTTATAATTCTGTCACTTGCACCTCCATAAAGTTGAAACAAGAAATGAAAGTTAAAACTTTTTTTTTTGCCCATGATAACGGAATTAGAAAAATGAATATAGGCAGCATTGTTAAAGGTTAGGGAAAACAGTCTAAAACCACTGTTGGCAAAAGTGTAAATGGGCACCCTCACTGGGGGGCATGTTCCAAAATGTTTACCATATTACCTTATAACCCAGCAGTATACCTCTAGGAATTTATATACAAATAAGAGAACAAACGTGGAAAGATCTTCAAGGATGTATAATACAGCAGCATTTGAAACAGTCAATACTTAGAAACAGTAAAACTATTTTCCCCGGTGAGGGATGGCCACATAAATTGTGGTACATCTATAAAAGAAGAAGTAAATCTTTATGTCCTAGCCATGATAAATATTGTTTGGGGAAAAAGAGAGAGGGAGACGGAGAGGAAGAGAACCTGATAAACATACAAATATGCTTATGAGAGAAAAGGATAGAAACGGGTATCAATTTGAGAGGCTATGAGTTGGTTCGTTTCTTGAATACCAAAGATTGCATGAAAATCTAGCTAGAAAGTTCCTGTCTTTGGGGTAATAAAAGCTGGTGACCTGATGGACTTGCCATAAAAGGTTAATTTCTAAAGACACAACTTCCTATCTACAGGTATAATACTAATTTCTTAGAAAAAGTATTCCCTTCGAGAAGCATCTTATCAATATTGGAAGAATTAAGAATTATTCAAAACAATCTCTTCTTAAAAGTTGACCTTAAGGATTACTTTTAAAATCTGTTTTTAATGGTGATCAGCTCACCCACGTCTTGGCCTTTCTTCACTGTTCTTAGACCAGGATGAACTTTGGCACCGTGAGAAAACCTTTGCCGTCCTAATCTTGAGTATGCAAGAATACAGGCTGCACAGTGCCAAATGTCCTTCTGGGGTGACTTCAGTAAAGATTTCCACGCAGCTGAGATCACTGACATTGCTATTAATGGAATAGTGCTTTGCTTCTAAACCAGGTACATACCAAAAAGTAACTCTGAATGTTTTGCTAATACTCCCTTAGTAAAAATATTCTTTTAGAACAGGAAGAAAATAAAGCTATGCTCAGAAAATGTATTTGTTTGCATTCCAAAGACTGACAGAAGCATTCCCTATGTTTAGACAGGATTATGTTTTCTTAAAGCTTAATGTTTTAGAACAATCGGGAAGTACCCCTCTATCTGAAAATTGTATTTCAAAACAAATTCTTGATCTAGATAGCAACGGTCATGTTTCAAAATTGGACTTTTAAGTGTCATGTTCGTGACATTAATAGTGTCCGGAGTAATAATACAGGACTGGAGACTGTGTTTGCTTAGCTGTCCCCAAAGGAGGTGGGAAGTTAAAAAACCAAAGGTGTTATAAAAGTGACGCTGAATGGTGAACATTAGTCTAACATCCCCTTCAGGTGAATGAATTGGAAATTCAATCAAGTCTACTAAATCTACTCCCTCCTGACATGTACACTTTAACTAGGACTGGCTGCATCATTTGGAGGGCCCAGTGCAAAATGAAAATTTGAGGCTCCCTGTTCAAAACTCATGAAGAGTTTCAAGATGGTGGCGGCAGAGCATGGGACCGACTGTGGGGCCCTTCCAAGCAAAGGCCCTGTGGCTGCACAGATGGGTAACCACGAAGCTGGTCCTGACTTTAGCTGTCATCCTACTGTTTCCTATTACGTTAATGCTGGCGACCTTCTAAAAGCAAAAACAAAGTGCAACAAAAATATGTGAAATGTGACAAACTGCCAAGGATGATGTCTCTCCATGTTTGGTCTCCATATTTAACTCACGTCTGTCTGACTCACCTGTGGCGATAAAGCTGATGAAGAACCCTGGCTGGTTCCAAAAGTTGCTGAACAAAAGTCCCCTTGGCAAGGTCCGTTCCTCAGACAAATCTACACTGCTACCATCCGGGCCGTCAGGGTTAATTTTTCTGCCCGAGGTCACTACTCCCTGGGCCTTCATCTTCTTTATTCCGCCTCGTACATGTGTGGGCCTCTATTTCGAGCTCCTGATCCTCTACTTCACATAAAGATTTTGGGGAACGCTTATAAATGGACGGATAACTGCAGGTAAAGCTCAAGCCTTATCATCTACTGCCTGTCTACAAGGCTCCGATTTTATTTTTAACTTATAATGAAAATGTTTACGCATGCCACAAGTAGAAAACAGGATCCACGTGGACCCATCACTAAGCCTCAAAACCATCACTTTGCCGTTTTTGCTCTATTTCCATCGTTTCTCTAGGACCCTCCTTCTTTGGTCCAAGATACTTTCAATCAAATGCCAAATATCAAGTAATTTACCAATAAATGCTTCACTGTACCCTATTTCTTTCCTCTTATATAATGCGATGCATTACCGCTCCTCCTAAAATTAGGAAACAATAACTCCTTATTATCAACTAATACCTAATCCATACTCAAATTTCCTGGTGTCTAAACATGTATTTTTACGGTTTGTTTGCTTGAATGAGGACCCAAAACTGTCCCATGAATTATATTTGGTTGTTAATCTCATTTGTTTCTTTAAAGCAGTAACAGGCACCTGGGTGGCTCAGGTGGTAAGTGTCCAACTCTTGATTTCAGCTCAGGTCATGGTCTCATGGTTCGTGGGATCGAGCCCTGTGTCAGGCTCTGTGCCGGCAGCTTAGAGGCTGCTTTGGATTCTCTCTCTCCCTTTCTCTGCCTGCCTCTCTCTCTCTCTCTTTCTCTCTCTCTCTCTCTCAAAATAAATGAATAAACATTAAACACAATAAAGCACTAACAGCACTCCATCCTTAGTTTTTTCATGTTTCTTCGACTTACTGAAGGAACTATAAAAATTATCCTCACGAGGCTTGGACGTTTTCCATTTGACTGATTGCTTCTTGAGGACTAGCTTGATTCTCTAACCCCCATGTTTCCCACAAACTGGATTTTGAATCTGAAGGTTTGATTACACTGGAGTTGCCTTCCTCCAAGCCACCTCAGAGGTGGTCCTCAGTACCTTACGCTGCATAATCTCAGGGGCAACTTGAAGGGTGAGTGGTGCACGTTAGTGAGGCTCAGATACCTCAGTGTGTGGTTCAGGTGGTTTCAGCCCCCAACTGTCACCCTAAGATGTCCCAGCAAATCTTCACTAATGTTCTGCTAATGTTCCACTGCCGCTGGTTCCAGTCCTTCTCAGTGAACACAGATGGAAACACGCGTGCTTAAAAACTAAGAAAAAAATGTTCTCACCAAAACTATGCTCCCAGTCCTTTTGAAAGTTTTTATTTCTACTTACTAATTCGCTTCACATTTTATTTTTAGATTCCCTTCAAAGTTTTAATTAGTGAGCAGATAGGGCCATTTCTGTTTTGACTCCTCATTCATCCCTTAATTCAAACTTAGGCACCTCTTTGTGGCAAAAACTTCAGGTTGTCAGGATCCTAAATTCTATCTAGAAGATTTTGAGAACTGCATCCCCCTTGGCATGGAGGAGATGAATGCCATGGAGAGGACTTTTAGCCTCCACTGCAAATTATTTCTTTTTTGTTAATGTTTGTTTATTTTGAGAGAGAGAGAGAGAGAGAGAGAGAGAGAGAGAGAGAGAGAGAAAGAGAGAGAGAGAGAGAGGGAGGGAGGATGAGCGGGGAAAGGGCAGAGAGAGAATCCGAAGCAGGCTCCATGCAATCAGCAAAGAGCCTGACCTGGGGCTTAATCTCAGGAGCCATGAGGTCATGATCTGAGCAGAAATCAAGAGTCAGACACTTAACCAATGAGCCACCTAGGCTCCCCCATTACAAATTATTTCTAATGCTTTTTGACTTATTTCCTGCCTTAAAATCTAATTTTGAAAATTTTTAAAAATTTCAGTGTCGTAAGTACATAGACATGGTGATTAACTCATCAACATTTCCGGTTCTAATTACTCTCATAGTTCATTTACATAATTTATTTTAATTGTCTCCACCACAACTGAATTACCATGATTCAGTCTGCATATAATTTTTAGTATGGGAGAATGTCTCTGCAATCGTTCAGAGTATTAACAGCCATTGCTTCAGAACTGAGATAAATTCTAACTGTCTGGGGGTCTCAGAAAGAGTGTATTTCACACAAAGCCACACAGCTGCATGGGAATTAGACACTGTTTGCAGTGACAGGTAGAGTCTCAGAATTACTTTCGGTCTATTAGAAAAGCTAGCCAAGAAAGACTCCAAGGAGCCTGCCCTTGTCTAACTTGATTATGCCAGCCTCTTTCTCTGATGGGTAATCAGCTTTTAAATTCAGTTCAAAATAGAACTAAATTAAAGACAAGGTTCAAATCACAGAAGAGGGAGATACTTCTCTATATAATGGATCATGTGTCTAGAGAACAAGACCATTCTGACCCTTCAAGATTGGCGTATCACAGTAGAAAATATGATCACCTTTATTCAGTAAATGCTACATTTATCTTCGTGGCCAAAAAAGACATTGGCCCACGTGAGTCAAGGCTGGACAGCAGGATGTGAGTAGCGTGAATTCTGTTTCTGTAAAAACAGGAGGGAAGTTTTCCTTTATCTGTTATTCCATGCCAGGCCCTCCAACTGTCTTTCATGACACGAAAACACCGGTAGAAAAAAGCAGTATTCGAAATAACGTGGCATTTAAACTCTTGAAATTGGGAGGAAAATCCTGGCAGATGTTTTGATCTTGGGAAATGTAACGTTTATAAAGGCACGGTTCATTGTGCTATGATCACATCTGGAATTGGACTGGAATGGAGACGAATCACGGCAACTGATTTAATTACACAGCAGCTTGCCACAACTTCAGATCTCCACTTTTCAAAACCCAGATGGACATTTAGAGATCATTCCCCCCCCCACCCTCTCATTTTCTAGAGCTTCCAGATGAATTGTCTGCCTTGTGCAATTATGGAAGAAAGGCTCATTCCTATATGCATCACACACAGGGGCACACCCTCTTGACCAGGCTCCAGCTGATGGAATGAAGTCTCCATTTTCACAGAACAGATAGCAAAAGGACCAAACGCTGCCTGTCACTATTAAGCTTGCTCATCTGTCCTCATAACTTTTGGTGGGAGAGCTTCTTCCCAATCTTTGCACATCCTCTACAATCCATAGAGGAAAAAAAAAAGGTTCAAGGGAAATATCTTGAAGATTTTCTTTCAGGAGAAGACAAAGTACAGGTTTCCTTTGTGTGGAACAAATTATTATACATTCTGAAACTATTCTATGTTATGTGAGTTGATAATGTGTTGCTTCCCTTTAGTTAAAAAGGAAGTCGGTGTTAAAAGGGGTAAAAGGAAGTCAAATCTGGGTCAAAGAAACATTCTAAAGGACACCTTCTGGTGTTCAGCAGACTCATTAAGTCAGAGGAATAATCCCTCTGTAGCTACCATGATCCTCATTAAGCAGCAACAGCTCAGTGTGTCAGGAGCTGGGGACAATGTGTTGATCATCAGAACAAGCTGTGGGTAGATCCAGATCTATGTTTCCAACCCTGTGGACGTGTGCATGTACTTAACCTCCCAGGCCTCGGTTTTCTCCTGTGAGTAAATGGGAATACTATCCTGGCAGTCCAATGCAGGGATTACGTGAGGGATACAGGGAACCCCCCAGCCATAGTGCCTAGGGCAACGCGGGCATTGAAGAGAGGTGTGCCTTTCCGTATTTTCACAGTAAAATGAGAAGGAGAACTTAAGAGAGAAATACCTGAGTTGTGCCTATGGTTATTTTAGGCTATAGCTATATCTTTGGTAACTTGAGGCCAACTTATTAAGAAATCAAGATTTATTTAGTGATCATAGCGCACAAGATGTAAAGGTATTTGCACATATTCTACCCGTGTGTATTCTGGCTCCCGACCGTGGTGCAGAGGGACCACAACCGCCTCTCGTGACTCCAACTCAACAGTTGTGGCAATATACTCCCAACCGCCTGTGACAAATACCTAATCACACATTTATCCAAAACTTGATGAAATCTTTCTCAGCATAAACAAGCTTTAAGGTTAGAGACTTTATATAATTCTGAAGGCTCATTTCCTTTTAGTTTTTGCTAAATTTGCTTTTTTCAGATTTTAAGAGCAGAATCTACTCCTCCACTCCCAACTATGAGTAAATATTTAATCTAACACTAGTATTTTAAGATTTGGTGAAAATGAACAAACTAGTAATTAACCAAGTAAGTATATGTATCCTCTATGTCAAAAGCCTTACTTACTTACTTATTTATTTATTTATAATTTGTATTTGTTTTAGTCTGGTCTAGGATGGTTCCTTTTCCCCTTGATCATTTTAGCCGATAGCAGTCATCTGAACTATGTACTAGCGATTAGTAGACTCTGTTCTCTGGATGTTGGGCAACTACTGGGCTACATGGCTCTGGACAAGTCACCTAGGAAATGCAGAATTTGCTAGAGAAATTCTTGCATCATCAGATTAAAAAATAAATGGTATCATTAACTATTTATGATCATAAAGATAACAAATATGCAGAAATTTTGAGCAATAATGAAAAACATAAAAAAGAAAGCAAAAATCATCCAGTGTTCTCCAGCTAAGATATAATCACAACATATACTTTGGTTAACGTCCTTTTGGAGCCCCATGTAGACACACATATATACACGTCATCCATGCTATTTAATCCCTTGTTCATATCCACAGCTTAATGAATATTTTTCCATTTAACAAAAACTATAAAAACTGTAATAATGAGGAGTTGGTAAGCTCTTCCTGTGTAAAATCTAACCTAATGCTCAGAATAACTTTTACAGATATGAATTCCAGATAAGCTATTTTCTCAAGGGCACAAAGTTGCTACTGTTTAGGAGGGAAGTAGAACAAGATTTCAACGCAGGCAATTCTGACTCAAGACACTCCTTTGTAACAGCTACGCTAGACTCGGTAAATAAATATTCAGGGTTTATTTTAAATTAATATTGATGGGTAGTTAGATAGATTCAATATTTCTCAAGCTTTTTAAAACCTTATTGATGATCATTAAGTGTAACTTTGTGGATTTGATCAAATATCTCTTTGGACAATTTTCCAAATATAGATTTTCTGTGTTAAAAGGTACACATCTTCAATTTTGATGTATATTTTCAAAGCTGAATACTATAGTTTTACGGAATAGTCATTTCCCTGGATCTTCAACAATGAGTGCTGCCGGTACTACAAGGGGCAGAGATTTCCTTCATTAACACAAACTCTCTCCTTTGGCGTCGTAAACTCAGAATTTAAAACACACATTTTGTTCTGGGTTACAGGTCCATTCTCTAAAATTTAATACATGCTTATTAAGTGATTTAATAGGAGACACTGTAAGGAGACAAGAATGCTTGCTTCATAAATCTCATAATTTAATTCCTAAAAAACCACCATCTTTGGGGGGTGGAGGACCATCTTACCACAATGCTGGTGAAAACGGTAAGATTCTGCATAGAAATGCCACAATCTAGACCAAGAATTTTATAGGTTCATATTGTATCATTCAGTCATTCCACCAGAATTCAGTCTTAGGAAAATGACAAGAGATGTGGTTCCAAAATATTTGTCATGTTATCTATGAAAGTAAAACAGAACACTTAAATTTGAAAAACAGACATTGATCATTGACTATGGCACATCCATTGAATGCACTATGCTTTAGGTATTTAAAATCTTTGTAATCACTGTAGATTCATTTAGTCATGCGTCCAAATGTTCTCTGTATTTTAAGCAAAAATGCACCGTACATATGGAATAATCTTGATTAGTAAACACCCGTGCTATTTGTATAAAACGCAAAGGAAATTGGCTCAACACGTTAATAGATGTTTTTTTTTTTATTTTCTCCCTCTGACTTCTATGATTTTTCCCTACCCAAATGTGCTACGATTAGTTGCATTTCTTTTATGTAAAAGCAAGCAAGATAAACAAAAAACCTTCTTGAAAATTCACCTTTGTCTGATCAGTGATACATACCTCGGAATCCCCAAGGCCCCACTTAATCCTCCCTTGCTGTCAGCACTATAAACCACCTGGATGACTTACATCTTCTCAAAAACCCTTCCTGGCTCATGCCTTGAATCACCAAGATCTCTTCAGAGGGTCTGTAGGAAGTGTTCTTCCTTGCCCCTCTCCTAGTTCTGGTCTGTCTAGCACCTCTTTCTCTTGGGAAAGATCATCCCTTGACTCTACATATTCCTGCATAACTTTTAATCAGGTGGGCCTGATCTGCCCTGCTACAGAATATCCCGTCCCATGGACCCAGTGATTGGCCCAGGGAGAGGCACGTGACCCCATCAGAAGTGGGTCCATGGGGGGCCCTCTTGGTCATGTGCTTTGAGTTCCAGGGAGGTGTGCCAGGCATAAGCTTGCCCAAAGAAAGCAGCATGAAGCCGAGAAAGACAAGTAGAGCTGAGAGAAGAGAGAGAAATGTTCCTGATGGTATCTTGTGAATCCTCAGGTCCACCAATGCCTGAAGATAGTGCCAGTCCCAAGACTTCTTAATTACATGGGCTCCCAGGTTGCTTTTTTCCTTTAAGTGGGTTTGAGTGTAATTCAGTTATTTATTACCAAGAATACTAACAAATGGGAAGGTTTCATTCTAACCATGGGGTGGTGCCTTTTATCTCCTACGCAGTGCTCTACTCACCTTAATGCACATGTCCATAAAAGGATATATATATATTTTTAAACTAGGCTTCATGCCCAGCATGGAACCCAATATGGGGCTTAAACTCATGACCCTGACTGAGATCAAGACCTGATCTGAGATGAAGAGTTAGTTGGACACTTAACCGATTGAGCCACCCAGGTACCCCAAAAAGAACAATTCTAACTCCTATTCAATGAGTTTCTCACATGACCTTTTACCTTGCAGCGATTTAGACTCTATTTTACATATCCCTACTTTTGGAAAATGTTTTAACGTACAACTTAACCCATATCTCTATTAAACATCACTGAGTTCAATGCTCGAGCTTTTTCTTAGCCTGTTGTCAAGGTCATTTACATTTATATCTCCATCCTCCCCATACACCTTGATTCAATCTGCAAAATTAATGAGAATGTTCTTTCCTATCATGCAAATAATTCCATGTGATTATTGCTCTTGAATGGAAAAGGACTCAGCAGGGGTGCCTGTTCTGTGAATGACTGGCATTCGCTTAAGCTCTGGGTTGGGGTTCTTCCATTCTGGGACTGCATCTGGCCAGTGCAGGGCCCCACAGGCAAGATAAGCTTTATCTCAGAATGGGCAGGGTGGGTCAACAAGTAATTAATTGCTCTCAAGGAAATCTCTGTAAGGCCACTGTAGATTTCAAGTTGTCCCCAGAACTGATTAGAAAAGGGACATAATGCTGTAATTAAATCGTCAATCACAAAAGGCATAAATTTGTACAGGATGCAATTTTGTGAGAGAACTTAGAGCATTTTTGAGATAGAGTCGATAACACTTGGAAACCTGAAAAGATCTGTGGTTTCAAATATAGAAAGAAACAGAGAAAGAAGATTGAGGAGCTGTTGGTGTGACATAATTGAGAGGGAAAGGAAAGGAAGGATCAGGGTTTTAGAAAAATGACCCAAACGGAGGACCAAGGAGGACATGGTGAGAAGGAGGGAGATTCCCAGATGTGCTAACCAAGGTGTAAAATCCATCTCAGAGGAACTAAGGGAGATAATGCATTTCTGGAGCAGACCATAGGCTTGTCAGTGAAATAGAGCAGATAGAATCCATAGGGTTCTACCTTAATCGAGGTTGGGCTGTAAGTAAACAGGATACTTATAGCCGAAGTCAAAAGTGGTCCTCTGTTACAGAACATATAAGGGCTGTTTCTCCACAGCCCTACTTCTATGCCTATATATGATCAGCTAGGACACAGGGTTGAAGCTAAGGTGAACTGGCGACAACAACAACAAAAACACATATACGTGCACGCGCGCACACACACACACGCACGCACAGTGGGAGGAGAACAAAATGGCGTGGGCTTAGAAACATCTATTACATTGTGCTATTTTCACAGAGTAGTGTAAAATTGTGCACTTGTGACATGCCTGTTCTACAAATAGCTTATGAAACTGAGATTCCTGGGTGCCTGGGTGGCTCAGCTGGTTGAACATCTGACTCTTGATCTCAGCTCAGGTCATGATCTCATGATCCCGGGATCCACACTGAGCATGGAACCTGCTTAAGATTCATTCTCTCCTCTCTCTCTCTCTCTCTCTCTCTCTCTCTCTCCACACACACACACACACACACACACACACACACACACACACACACACACTCTTGCCCTCTCTCTCTCTCTCTCTAAAACAAAACCTGAGATTCCACCACCCTTAATAAAATATCTATTTTGAGGTAGATTTAGGGCTGAGAGGCTAACACAGCAGAGGCCAGAAAGAAACAATTGGTCCTAACTGGTGTCAGTGGACTCCTGCCTACCTTCTTTCCTTTGTGGCGAGGGAAGTTTCCCAGTTGAAGCAACAGGAGATAAGCAGAAATATCTTGTAGGTGGAGAAGGTGGAGGAACTGGGAATGAGTTTTTGTACGATGACAGAGGAAGAAGGGAGAAGGGTTGTAGGCTGGGAAGGTTTCATTTTTTATGACCTATAATTATCTCTCCCTTGTCGCAGCAGCAGATGTGTGAGATTAGCTTGCCCAACTGTGCTGCATCTGTAGGATTCACTCATTCCTTTACAAAATATTTATCGATGGCCTACAATCTAAGAGGCACAAGAAATAAAAGGTTGGGTTTTGTTCCTTGACTATTCTGTGTTCAAGTCCAGCATTGGTTTAACAGTTGGTAAATGTGGCAGCATTTGGGCAGAGGAGCTCCCACGGAGTGGGAGCCAGATGATTTTTCTTAAAAATTTCAGACCTTCTGCTCTATGCCCAAGTTTTAAACACTGTCATGACGAGAAATTAGCAGGGAGTTTGTTATACCTCCTGTGAGATATGCACCTAATTGATGTGATTACACACATCAACTCGTATATTCGACCCTATGTGCTTCTATTCTCCATCCCCTGAGAATGGGGGTTATTTCTTTACCATCATTTTCTTCATAATGAAACAATTTATATGGATTATGCCCCATGAAAGGGAAGTCTTTTGAATAACATATCATTCTTACCTATGTATCTGTAACTATTGATTTTAAAGATTTCTGCACGTGGAAACTATGAAACAGATACATTTGAATATGGAAAATGTTTCTAATGATTCCAGTTCAGTAGAAGAGTATCCATGCTAATGAATATTCCTGAATTTATTCCTTGTATATCCTTGACCTGCTTTACGTTGAAGATGCGCTCCACCTATGCATAAGACTATACATGTTCCTAGTGTTAGCATGTTAGAGAAAAGAGCTTTCTTTCTCTTTTTATCAAGTAGCACTGACTTCATTGTCATCACTCTCTCCATTAGTTATAAAGAAATACACTCTGGATGTTTGATATGAAGACCTGCGTGGAAATAACTTTACATTTTCATGTTCAGGCATCTTGTAATTGGAATAAGGCAACACACACCATGGAATTTCAACAAAGGAGAATTCAATCTCCTGTTAAAGATGTTCTTGATTGGGGTCTGCTGATGGGTGACAGTGTCTGGTGGGTTGAAGGTTTCTCTTTGAACATATTCAAAATCGTGTCTGATCAGTGCATTGATAGTGCAGTTCACATTTTAACATCGGTATTCTTTGAAATTATGCCACGTAATTGAACTGAAGATGAAGATTGTCTTCTCTAAAGTGGCAAGAATATATCAGGTTTAGCTTTTAGCTGGGAGCTAATGACGAACATTGTAGCACCTTACCTTTGTAGAGCTCTTTTATATCTCACAACAGCTTTGGAAGCACCTACTGGTGCTTCATTTGATTCAGTCACAGACAGGTAGAGTGACTCGGGCAACAGTGCAATTTCACTGCAGGAGGAAAATTAGAACCCGGATATCCTGATTCTCAGGCCAGGATCTTTGAATCAGACCACCCACACAATGCTCCTTTTGTTTCCCCCTTTCAGAAATGATTTTATGTTAATTCATAAAGGACACAGGTCATCTGAAGACTTGAACTAGGTGTGCCCTTGCAGCAAACTGTTACTGATCTTTTATTTTTCTGTCTGTTGTTGTTGTTGTTGTTGTTGTTGTTGTTAGAGAGTAAGTTTTCTTAGGAAAGGGACTGAATGTTTCTTGTCCTCTGACACCCTCAACAGTACAGCATGAAGGAGAACACGGTATATATTTTTCAAAAATGAGCTGCACTTTCTCCACATCCTCACCAGCATCTTAAATGCAGAGAACCAACTAAGGGTTGATGGGGGGGGGGGAGAGGGGAAAATGGGTGCTGGGCACTGAGGAGGGCCCTTATTGGGATGAGCACTGGGTGTTGTAGGTCAGTCAATTTGACAATATAAATTATATTCATAAAAAATGAGCTGCTGGTATATAAAACAAGATGATGCTATTATTTCTGGATGTTCAGATTGTTATTCTATATCGACAAATAGTTGATGCTGAAGTCTACCGAAAAGTTGGTATTTAATAATCATATCAAGGAATTCTGCACATTGAATTAATTTTTATTTATTATTTATTTATTTATTTATTTATTTATTTATTTATTTATTTATTTTTAACGTTTATTTATTTTTGAGACAGAGAGAGACAGAGCATGAACGGGGGAGGGTCAGAGAGAGAGGGAGACACAGAATCTGAAACAGGCTCCAGGCTCTGAGCCATCAGCACAGAGCCCGACGCGGGGCTGGAACTCACGGACCATGAGATCATGACCTGAGCCGAAGTCGGACGCTCAACCGACTGAGCCACCCAGGTGCCCCTGCATTAATTTTTAAAAATACTTTTTGTTTTTAAAAAGGGGAGATATCATCTCTTTTAGAAAATATTGTTCATCTACATAAAAATTTCCCACACCCATCAAAGTTCCTGCAGCATCATCTAAGCCTCAGTGGTAACAACACTAATCATTACTATGGCTACTATTGTAAGAATATTTAATTCTTTTAACAGGTCCTGGGCAAAGCTTTTTATAGGCCTCATCTTATTTAATACTCACCATTTTTTGAGTTAGGCACTAATACTATCTCATTTTACCAAGAAGAAAAATGAGAGGTAGAGAGATTATATAACTCAGCCAAAGTCACACAGGTATTACATACAGGACACTGGGGGCAGATGTCTTTCAGACTCCATGGTTTTAACCAATACCCCACTCAATAGCAGCCATCACCATGGTAAAGACAGGAGAGAGGGGGGGACCCTAGGGGGCTACTGGAGAAGGCAGGGATGTGGATAAACTTAGCACTGAAGAAATGACTAGCACTGAAAAGTGCCGTGATAACATATAAGAGGTCAGGAAGGAGGAATCAGCATTGGGCTGAATGGAAAAAGTAAAAGCCTGAGCCAATGCAGCAGAGTAAGCGGAAGCCAAGTAACTAGAGCTTGGCGACTCTCTGGGTAAGTGGGGTAACTGAATGGGCATCCAAAAGACCCAGAGATTTTCAGCTCTGGTGCCTGGGGAGAAAAGTGATTCCCTCAACTGAGAAGAGAAGGCATGAGTCTGAGAGGATAAAAATAAACAAGTTTTTGAGCATCCTGCCCCATAGCCTTGCCTCATTCCTTCTCACCAGCTCTAGATTTTTTTATGACTCTGAGCACCTGATCAAAGTTGAGGTCTTCTACAACTTAGGGACCTTTATTCTACTCAGTGATAGTCTAAGGAACTAATCCCTACCAGCTTCCCTCTGCCAGCTGATTATTTACTCCTTGGAAGGAGATTTCTGATGGAGATGTTTTTCTCTAAAAGAGTCTCATCATGACCAGGTCACACAAGATCTACTAGGGGCTGGCAGATCCTTGGGTCACGCTCACAGTACAGCAGCTACTGCCTCTGACATTAATATATGTTTTAAAATATGTGAGGTGGAGAGCACATTAAGCTTGCAATTTTTTTCAGTATATTCTGATGATAAATTTTATTACAGAAACATCTGACAGGCAGCATAGACTTTTAATGTGTAGTGAAAATGGAATTCTCATAGGAACACATACTGTCCAAGTTTTCTTCTCAATTTTCAGTTTCTCAAGGCTTCTGGCTGTTTTGGGACCATAGCTGGGATGATTTGCTCTGAAATAAATCCATGAAATTCACTAGTGTATTAAAGTCTATTAGAGAACCTCTCCTTTCTCTCACTCTATCTTTGAAAAAGCTGTGCATTTGTTTTATATAAATATACTGTTTCTGAGAATGGGCAAAGTCACAGACAAGGACTACTTTAAAATACATTTTCAGAGATAGTGAGAAGAGTTACACGAAATTCTTAACTTCTGTATTCAAGTTGAATACCCAGAATTCTGTTCTCCTTGAGCAAAGTCTTATTCAAAGCCTGATTCTTGTTTCAAAATTGGATGTACATTCTGGGAATTTACAGTTATGTTAAAGAGAAGAGCATTGGAGAGAAAAGGAAAGAAAGAAATGCCTCCTTTGGTATATATGCAGACAACATATGCTCTGATGCTTGCCACATCCTGTGGAAACACCGCAGACAGATTCCAAATGAGCAAGAGAGAAGTCAAGAATTAACAAGCAGCTAGGAGACTCTATGGTGAATCACTATTCAAAGAGCAAATGCACTTGGCTATTAAAATAATGACAAGATGTTTCAAAGAAGGGAAACTGCAGGCCAATTTTTTCATTTGAGTGTTTTCAAACACCTACTATGAGCTGGTACAGTGATAAGTATCTTGGACAATATGAAGATAAAACTTACACTGTTTTGCCTTCAAGATAATACTACAAAGCAGAGTGGGGTAAGTACTACAGGGTAGGGAAATTTAAGTAAAGTGCTAAGCTAAGCACAAAAGGGAGAAAAGATTAATTTAGATTAATATCAATTAGCTCCAATAATACAAGACTGTGTTTTGGGGGGGGGGGTAACTTTACCATAAAATTGCCCATTACTTGAAAGAGTCAAACACTTGGCCACTAAAAGCTCTCCTCTGGTATTAGGCTATTCCCATAGTTTTATTTTATTGTTGTGGTATGCAGCTTCATACAGAAGCATGTATATTCACTTCTGGTCAAACTCTTGTTTCAACAGATTCGGCACGTTTCGAACATTCTATTTCTATAAAACGGAAAATTACCTGTTCCTCATGTTAGGATAGAAGAGGGCTCTCAATTTATCATCCCGTCCAGATCTCCCTTAAGCAAAAGGGAAAAATCACAGATTAAACTGCAACCCAGCAGCAAACTATCTCATGCAGGATCTCTTTTCTTTGCTATTATATTCTTGATGATATTGGCCTTGGTGATCAGGAAGGGTATGTGAAGCAGAAGTCTGAAATGACACCTAGATTTCTTCTCTGGACATGAGGGATGGCTTGAGGTCCGTCACAGCAAATACTACCATGGTCAATGTTGTAATGACCCAGTGGGTGCTTTCTAACCCGCTTTGAAAATCTCAACCCATGTGTGTTAGTCAGTTTGGGCTGCTATATGAGAATACCACAGTATTTTCACATTTCTGGAGACCGAGAGTCCAAGATCAAGGTGCTGGCAGATTCAGTGTCTGGGGAGAGCCCCCCTCCTGGTTCCCAGACATCTCCTTCTTGCTGTGGCCTCACATGGCAGAAAGGGCTGGAAGCTTCCTGGAGCCGGTTTTATAAGGCCACTAATCCCCTTCATGAGTTCTCCACTCTCATGACCTAATTGCTTCCCAAATATGCATCAAGATTATGTTTCAACACACAAATTTTGGGGAGACACAAACATTCAGTCAATAACGCCATGGGACACTTTCAGTGACTACCACGGGTGCTCTGCTCTTGACTGCCCTTTGCCTCTTGGAGCTTCCAAGAATCAGAAGTGCCTGGAGGCTGACGTCTTCCCCATAGCTTGGTAATCAATGACTGTTGGGTGGGGAGAATGATAGCCAAGCTCCTTATCTCTGGCTGCAAAAACTCTGACTCACTCCAGAGGTCAACCCTGGGACTGGCTGAGGTCTACCCACTGACCTCAAAGACTTTTGACCAAGGTCTCCCCATTGCTTGGCTTCTTCCTCTTTCCTGCCCTGCTTCCCCGTTTCCTCATTTCTCTTCCCATAATAAATCTCTTGCCCACAAATCCTCACCTGAGGATTTGCTTCTGGGGAATCTTACCTAATAAAACAAAAAAAAGTTTCATAATTTAATACTATGTTTGACACTTTACTGTTTTCAAAAAACAGTATGGCCCTAACGAGCCAAAGGACATGGATGGTGCCTCTCAAAGAGCCTGCTGCTTTAGAAGGGACTATCACCTGTGGTGTTATCTGTACCGGGAGCTGCGTGAAGCACATAACAGAATGCATGCTGACGACCACAGGGGTAGTCAGTGAGATGTTCTTCTCACTAGATCGATGTAATCTATTGCTACTGGTAGAAAAAGTCATTTCAGACAGATCTTCTCCGCTTCCTGCCCAGGTGCCCCACAACCCCATTATGTGATCTCAGAAATAATGCTGGATTATGTGTTAGGGGAAAACAAAGCCAGTGCAGTGTAGTGGAAAGAACGTGGGCTTTGGGGATAGACTTGTTTCCAGACCCAGCTGTGCTGCTGCTTAGTGAGAAGGATCTGGGCGAGTTACTTAAACTCTACAATCTGCTTCCTCACCTGTAAAATAAGTGTCATACTTCCGATCTCAGTGTTCTGGAGAATGCTATTAAATAAGATGGGGCTTTTAAGGTGCCTAGTGTGGTCCTACCCACGTAAAATTCTCGGCAACTGCTTTCGCTTCCTCACTCGTGGAAAGCAGAAATAATAACATAATTAAACGTGATGAATTGGAATAATCAGATAAAAATCATACAACTGAGGGCTAACTCATTAGATTAATGACTGGAATTAACATGGCCAGTGTGAGGTTCATCACGGGTGTAGAGGAAGCAGGATAGGGTCTCCCTGCTTGTACCTGCAATTTAGGACTCATAATCAACTCTCAGAAAGGTCGTTCTTTGAGTTGTGGGATTCACATACAGATCAGTGACTCACATTTGCGTAGCACCTACAGAACGCCCAGAGTACTAGACATTAGAAAGACAGAGACAAAAGACCCAGTTCTCACTGACACTCATTGAGCTCTGTCCACTAGGGACTATGAAGGATGGGGGAGGCACTCAGGAAATGAGCTATCTCCTGTTGTCCTCTCTTTGTTTTATTTTATTTTTCTTTATTTTATTTTTTAAAGGTTTTTTTTTAAATGTTTATTTATTTTGAGAGAGAGAGCACACGAGCGAGCAGGGGAGGGGGTGGGGAGAGAGGGAGAGGGAGAGAGAGAGAGAGAAAGAGAGAGAGAGATTGAGAGAATCCCAAGCAGACTTCTTACTGTCAGCACAGAGCCCGATGTGGGGCTCGCACTCAATGAACGTGAAATCTAGAGTCAGACGCTCAACCGTTGAACCGACTGGGCCACCCAGGCCCCCCCTCTGTTGTCCTCTCTGTAAAGAAAAATGTCTCCTGTGATTTTGGCAGAGGGAGGATAGAAACACAGAAATGCTCAGAGCCAGTCTGACGTTGGGTTTACAACTTCAGGCTACTGGCTCAGTCGAAAGCTGTGACCTTACCTGAAAAACAAGTCGAGGTACACACCCTACATGGTGTGACTCTTATCAAGAGGGCATGAAGACTGTTCACAGATGACATTTTTGCGGGGCACCAGCTTTCCTTCCTCCCTGTTCAATTTTCAGAGTCAAAGTCACAGCTGAAGTTGGACTTCAGAGAGGGAAGGGCCCCTTATCTCCCACTGAGGTTCCTACCAGGTGTGACATATCCTTCTCTACTCCCTGCCCAAGACAGAACTTTGATATAAAACGGCAGGAAACTATTTGGATCATAAAGAATTTCTGAAGCAGCAGGATGACAGGATTACCGCAAGACCCGCACTGACGACATCTATGCTTTCCACCTTTGGTTCCTTAGAGGGAAACAGCATTGATTCCACCAAAGGCATGGTTAGATTTTAACGGTTTCTTTGGTTTAGATTTTAGTGCAATCACCATATACATCTTTGTGTGCAAATCGTGCTCAATAGGTTTAAAAAGTTCACAAAGATCTTTTTTTTTTTTTTTAAGCACAGAGAAGATAATGACTCTTCGAAAGCAGAATATTTTGAATAGGTTCACCTCTAAATTTCTACGATGGAGCGTGAAACGAGGGGATGACAGGAGTGTCCTCTCTCCTTGCTGGAGCAGGACAGTTTTCAGACTATGATCTCTGCAGGGGTGACAACCCAACACAGTGACTTTCTGTTTCTCATCTGCTTGTTTGGGAAGAGGAAAGAGAAAAGAGAATGGAAGTCCCTGGGTCTTAAGTAGCCCTGGTTTGAGGCGTCTAGGGTAAATGTGTTTGTGACATGTGGAGGAAGCGGTTACTAGAAAAAGCACTTAGTCATTACCTCTAAGCCACCTACTTATGTTTGTTTCTGATATGTAACCTTTCCAACAACTTTACAATAGTGGCATCTAATTGGACAGTTCTCTTTTTATTCCACCTTCCTCCCTGCAATACTGTTTTGAAGGTTTATTATCCCAAAAAGGTAAACAAGGACTCTACTTTTGAATTCTAGCTTCTGAACTATGGGGGAAGCAGAAATGACGTTCCGTATATTTATCCAGAGGGATTAGGAGTTCTGACTAGCACATATATTATGCATGGATCAGAGGGGGTTCCTGTGGTGTCCTGCAAGGAACAAGTTCTGTGGAGAGAGGGTTTAACCAAGGTCAACATGTCAAGAAGGGTTGGATTTAGCTGTCCTTTTAAGAGGCTGGGGTGGACTTGAATGGACTGGTTTGCAAAGCAGTGACAGTGAGATTGAAAAACAACCTGCAGGTATGAGGCTTGAGAACTTCTTCCTCTTATAACCAGACAGTCACATCACCTACCAGAGTTTACGGGATCATTCTTTGACACTCAATCCATTTTATTTATGCTCAGGGTTCCTATGATCCCTGCGAGTCCCCACGGAAACCTTGAAGAAGAAATGCTGTACTGTCATGGAACTAGAGTGACTTTGTCAACACCGGTATGGCATGTTGAGCCTTTGAGCTGGAGCCTATAGGCATTTTAAAAACACATTATTCATGCAATGTAACATTTAATTGTGGTTTGCGTTTTTAGTAGGCTTTCTCTTGAGGAAATATCTGAATGCTGTAAAGCAGTTGGGTTGTAGGGATGTGGTAGCTATATGGAGAATGTTGGAGGCCTATAGTTTCTTTTTTTTTCCAATTTGAGTATAGTTGACACACGGTGTTACATTAGCTTCAGGTGTACAACATAGCGATTCAATAATGCTATACACTGCTATGCTCACCACAAGCATGGCCACCATCTGTCACCATACAATGCTATCATAATACAAGTGACTCTATTCTTTACCCTGTACCTTTTAAGACTTCATCATTCCATAACTGTAAGCCCATTATTTTCTACCAGCAATTCCTTTAAAGGTCTTGAAATGCATCAGGTTGGCTGCAAAGAAATAGAGGTACAAGACAACGGTAGATGGAATGAGAAACATGCATGGCACAGACCAGAGAGAGAGAAAGAACTCCAGCATTCCTAGAAGTTGCGAAAACACGTGAACATGTAGAAAGAAATGAGCACTGAAGACGGAATGAGGCGGAGCGAAACGGACCCAAACGCTTACGTGATACAAGCTGGCAATCTATGAAAGATGGTTATAATTCGCGACAGCAACAGATGCAGATTGTGCCTTTTTACATGTGAATTATGAGTAGAATTCAGAAACTGAAGTTCTACAGAAAAATATAAAGTCTGCCATTCTGGAGTGACAGTCTTGCAGTCTACAAAGAGATCACACCTCCTTCTTTACCAATGTCCCAATAAAGATGAACTTGATGGTGGTGAATGTCAATGACAAAAGTAGAACTGCACTTCTCCAGGTCTTATTTCCATATTTATTAAATTCCTTCCTTGCCCCAAACCTTTGAATTTCTTTAAGCTTGTCCTTATTTCATTTTGGTCCCTGGCACTGTGAATCAACACTAACTTGGCCATCTGGGTGCTATTCCGTATGCTGTTTTTCATCTCCCTTTGCATGTTTTCTGACTTTAATATTCTGAAATATCTGTGCATAGGAGTTGAATCTCATTGATCAGATTTCCTTTAAAATATCTTTGATTTAAATAACAATATAAGAAAAAAATTCATGGCATAGAGGAGCGAGGATGGCATCAGCAGGAGAGTTGACATTCAGTGCCAGTCCCTTGCTGACTGTAGAAAGTTTGAGAAGGAACTTCACTTCTCAAACCCTATGTTTCCTTATCTACAAAAGGAAGGTGTTAGCTGATAGCCTCGAAGGTCCCTCCAGCACTAACAATCTGAAGTTTTGAGATAATAATCCACGTCAGTCATCCAGTGTGATCTGAGTAAAGCAAAAATGTAGATCCATAGCATTATTCATCGAACACCAGAATTTTAAACTTACAAGGGATCGTACCACATTTCTAGCTCTCCTTTATCTTGACATTTGAGAAAACTGATGCCCAGAGAGATGAAGTGACCGTGACAGCCTACAGAGCAGGTGTGGCAGTTTAATATATTACATGTTTATAAAGAAAGCAATGAGCTTCTGGAAACTTCAATGGTTTAAGCAGTAATGCTAGTTGAGAACACGTGTTATGACATTAGGGATTTGGAGGTACTAAAAGGCAGAGGGTTGGAATAGCAAAGGCTCATCTCATCTGAAAACATCTTCACAGACATACCCAGAAATAATGTTTAATCTGGGCACACTGTGACCCAGTCCAGTTGACACATAAAATTAACTATCACAGTCTCACATAACTGCGCTATGTATTGGTTTATAAATCTGGAAGACACGTTACTGCGATGGACAAAATATTAAGTAGACAGCCCTGGAAGAAAATATATCTTCCCTCACATGCTTGTTGGTATAATTAGATGAAGGAGTGCAAACTGCCTAATTACACCATGCTCTACAACTGTGTCCAAATCCCAGAAATATCATACTTTCAAAAAGAGTTTTAGGAATTCACGTACTTCTCAAGGAATTATCAACCACATAAATCTCCTCAGGAACAAACTACCTTCAACGATGATATATGCCATGTCTTGCTGATGATATTTTAAGTGTTGCTATAAAAATATATTGTGGTCAATTTAAAATGCAATTAATGTGAGATTAACTGTTATCTCAGAAATCGGAACACATTAGTGACAAATGAAATTAGAAGTGTGGTGGTCTGCATAAAATCTAACATCAGAGGAGAGGGATGAATCCATATCTTTCCAGAACTGATTTTATTTTTTTTAGAAAGAGTGTATATACAGTGTGCACATGTGTGTGAGCGGGGGAGGGGCAGAAGGGGAAAGAGAGAGGGAGGGAGAGAGAGGGAGAATCCCAAGCAGGCTCCATGCTCAGTGCTTGATCCCATGACCCTGAGATCATGACCTATGCCAAAATCAAGAACCAAGTGCTCAACCGACTGAGCCATCCAGGTGACCCTCCATCACTGTTTTCAAGGAGAGGCCATGCGAGTGTTCTAAGACTGGTCCCAGCTCCTTAAACAGAAATAGCCAAGAATGGGAAACAACTGATCATCAGAATGGATAGAAAATCTCCTTAAAATACCCACCCACCTTTGTTTTCATTCTTGTACCACATGGCCTTTTGGTCTATGATCTACAGATGTGCAGATCAGAAAGGATGCCCCATCCAGGATTACGACGTGACTGATGTCTGGTATAATATCCAAAGTTCAGTAATGAACTGAGGCATTGGTACACAATTGCCTGTGAGTTTATAAATCAGTGTTCCAGAACTTGACTGCTCCTTGGAAATCATGGAAATATGTCGATTTGGGCAGTTACAAGTAAATCTTGAACCAGTGTCCCTCTCAAAATGCAGCCAGCTTAACAGGACTCTATGGGCTTTTATTTTAACTAATGTCTGAGTTTCATGCTTGATTTCCTCCAGATGTTTTCATCTAGGATTCACTGGGGCAACAGAACAAGGAGGGCATACAATCAAAGTGAAATTCATCAATTTTTAGATATTCAGGGAATTCCCTAAGGAAATGGTGCAAAGTTAAGGTAAATTTTGAGGAAACAGAAGACAGTAATGCTCCTTACTAGTCTCAGTTCCTTGAGGGCCAACACCAGTCTGGAGGACACACAAAATTTCCACACGGTGTAGCAAAGGGAAGCACAAAATGCAAACACCGCAAACCCCACCATTTTCCTGATGCCCACTCTACTTAGATTGACAGACCTCTTAGTGACTTTCTTTTTTCACTTGGAGGGGTAAGCAAAGGACTGAAAAGTATAAAGCCTAAACACATGTAATCTCGCTTTTGTCAACTGAGTCCAAAACCAACAACAAAGGAAACAAAACAAACACAGATGCTATAGTGTGACTAACTCACGGGGAAATACATAGGTAAAACAAAAACAAAAACAAAAACAAACGCAAGAAAAAACTCCAAAAGCGTTGATTGTAGTGTCAACCCAACCGCAGATTAAATATGATTGCCCACCAAACTCCCAAGGATTCTGTTTATGATGCAATGTCTTAGATTTATTTTGTTTCCCAACAGTATCTAACAGAATTCTGAGCATAGAAAAAGTACTTGTTGAAGTGATGCGTTCATTAATACATTCGGTGGGTTTGGCCATATTGACATTTGCCATAATGACCAAGTCACCACATGCTATAGCCCCGGGCTGTGGGCCATGACTCATATGCTCACAAGTGCCAGGGAAGCCTGAAAGCCCACAACGAACTTTGAAAAGGACAAGCTTTGTAACATGGTGCATCCATGAATCAAAATGTCCTCCTTTTGTTAAACACGATCCCACACTTCAGGGTTATTAGCTCGTTTGGTGATCCTCAACACAAATGGAAGGAAGTAAATTGAAATACAGTGCATGTAACATTAACCTTTCTTGGGGTCTGCTGTTCACTTTGAGAAGTTATTTTTAGAACAACGTCTCTCCCACAGATATAACAGCACATCCGTGAACATGTTTATACAGTTTATATATCGTAAAGGCCTTTTTCTCTTTTATTTTCTGATTCTTAGGATAAAATTGAGAATTACTAGCATTTAGGTGACTCTAGACTGTTAAGAACATACATGACATTTGGTATTTAGAAAATCGGAATTCATAAAAATACATGTGAATCTCAGAGTGAAATGATAACCCGGTGTTATCCGGTGTAAGAAAAAAAAATGAAAGAAAACGAGAAAAACATGAGGTGAGCTTAGGCGACAAACACAAAGAATAGAGGGGTGTCTGAATTAAAATGCACAGGATGGGTGTGTCAGAGAGAGGCGGGAACATATTACCTTCAATGTGGATGATGGGAATATAGAAAGTAGGGGATTTTCACTTATTGTAGCAGTAACAAGGACACAGAAAATAAAACCTTGTCTGGTGAGGGAAGCCTAAAGATGTGGGTGTTTCAATTACAGGGGCAGTAATGGAGTTCAAGCACAGAGGAGCATACGACCCAGTGTGGGTGCCTACGAGAGGGATGCTGGGGGACGAAAACATGCTTAAGCATTTCACTCTGGTGTTTAACATCGAGATACGAAATAGCTTAGACTTAGCTAAGCTCAGCTTCCAAACTGGAGCTGAACCTTCAAACTCCCTGTGACATAACTTACCACTTTGAGTGATGGTCTCAGCCAAACTAAAATATAACTCAGTGTAAAACATTTCAATTCAGGTCTTGTCACTATGCTGTTATGATTATTGCACTTACGACCACCAGTAGTTAGGTGAATAATTTTGAGACAGTGAGAGGTCTGTGTACAATAGTTAGCAGATTCACCCAGGGCCTGTCAAATTGTCATGCGGAATTATAATTAATAGGCATGCCAGCCAGATTAGAATAATTTTAATTAATCTAGTGGCGGGCTTTGCTTTTAATTTGCTAAACCAATCAGCATTATCTGCAGCCACTTGTCTACCAGGAAGAAGCCGGCTCAGCAGTTGTATCAAATGTGAGAAACGTGAAAGATGTTCTTTCCCGCCCTTGTTTACAGCTGGGTCCAAGAGTCTTGGCTGGACCATTTTGGGAGTGCCCGGGCACCCAGGATCTCCCGGCAAACTGTGCCACCGAAATTCCTGTGGGCAGCAGAGAGTCGAACGGAGGCAGTGACACGCATGTGTATTTGCAAATATGAAATAATAACCTTTTGAAATATCTTCTAATGGAACTTTTCCTGTAAGGCAACGTCAAATCACCGCATCTCTTTATGTCCATTTTATTCTTTGTTTCCCTTCTAAGAAAAGCTCCACGTTCTGGGGTTTTTCATAGCTTTTTCCTTGAAAATCCTTAAGGGGAGGTTATTAAAAATGTTTATGTCTCAGTGCGGTAATGATACTAAAGCTCTTGAGATATATCCAGAGCCCCGTTAGAGCTGATTGGAAAGTTACGTGTGTTTACAAGCATCTGTGTGTATAATTCTATTATGGCACTATTATACTGGACTTCAGAGTACTTCTCTGCAACCCAAACTTAGCATTTATATTTGTAAGTGGCTATGTGATCTTTTTTAATAACTACTTTCTGCAGGAACCCACAGTGGCTGGTCTAAAGGAGTTCAGTGAGCAACCCTCATCAGGCTCTACCCATTTTTATGGTGCTCATGGCAGAAGAGCGGGAAAATACCATCTAGGCGCAAGACGAGCCGGCAACAACAGGTCTCACTAAAAACGATCTCAAATCCTGCTTTTGGAACCTGCGGTGTCGAATTATTTAACTCTCTGAAGACTGAACTGTATTTTGTTTTGTAAGAGTCTCTCTTTTTTTTTTTTTTTTAAACACGAATGCTGTGATTCTTACATGAAAACTGGAAAGTGAATAAGATGTTATAGAGTCAGTAAACATCATGCAGAGCACGTATTTTCCAACGTCACCAAGTGTGGCATCACGAAAGTAATTCGAAAGTTAATAATCTTTTTTTTAATGTTTATTTATTATTGCGAGACAGAAGAGACAGAGTGTGAGCAGGGGAGGGGCAGAGAGAGGGAGACACAGAATCTGAAGCAGGCTCCAGGCTCTGAGCTGTCAGCACAGAGCTTGGCGTGGGGCTCGAACTCACAAACCGCGAGATCATGACCTGAGCCGAAGTGGTACGCTTAACCGACTGAGCCACCCAGGCGCCCCTAGAAAGCTAATAATCTTCTTTAAGAGCATTTCCATTTATAAAAATAGCCAAAGTGTTATCAATGGCCTGGGGGGTGTGCGCTCACTCAAATGTCTATGGAAGCTGAAGTCTAGTAATGCTCTGTGTCGTTCTTCACCCCACCGACACACAGTTATTTCATGGCTGATACAGCTGTCCTTCTATGGTCAGAGTAAAAATAAATACGATAATTTAATTACAAAGTAATCGCGCTAACAATGCTGACATTAGCATTCATAGACCAGGCGCTGTACCAGGCAACATGGTTCCAAAGATGACCATGAGTTTATCTTTGCTTTCAAGGAGCTCACAGTTTAGTGAAGGGTGAACAATAAACAGTTATAATCAAGTATAATGGGTGTTATAGGAGTATAAGTAAATTCAGAAAAAAAACCCAAAGGGAATAATGGTATTGGTGTTACCTTTGCATTGCCTTTTAAAACTCTACGTAAAATTTTCTATGTACGTATGTGTGTGTGTATTTATATTACCTGACTCAAAGTCAAATTAGAAAATACATGTGAAATTATGCGAGGATACTGCCAGTAAACTGAGTCTTCCTTGGCTACTTTTCTATCTTTTTTAATTTAAATTAAAAAAATGTTTATTTATTTTTGAGAGAGATGGAGACAGAATTTGAGTGGGTTAGGGGCAGAGAGAGAGGGAGACACAGAATCCAGAGCAGGCTCCAGGCTCTGAGCTGTCAGCACAGAGCCCGACACGGGGCCTGAACTCACAAGCTGTGAGATCGTGACCTGAGCCGAAGTAGGACGCTCAACCGACTGAGCCACCCAGGCGCCCCTACATTTTTTTAACTTTTTTTTTTTGAGAGAGAGACAGACAGAGACAGAGAGACAGAGTGTGAAAGGGGGAGGGACAGAGAGAGAGGGAGACACAGAATCCGAAGCAGGCTCCAGGCTATGAGCTGTCAGCAGGGAGCCTGATGTGGGTCTTGAACTCACGAACCATGAGATCATGACCTGAGCCAAAGTCGGATGCTTAACCGACTGAGCCACCCAGGTGCCCCTCTACTACCTTTAACTATTACTGTGGAGAGTTTAAATCTTACACCGCCACACCTCCAGGGTTGTTGTGAGCCCTCTGCAGACCTGATCTGCCACAAGCAGGAGTGAATCTGCCCAGGCCTGTGTCACTGCAGCTTTCTGTCTGTAAATAATATGATATTTCACTTAAATTCTAGTTCCCCAGCCCCATTAACACCAATCACAGTGGCTAAATGAAAGGTGATTGCTTTTCCTTTATTCTTTTTTTCCTTTAGGAATCAAAGGGCTTGTTTCACCCACATTTAGGTAAGAGTCTGCAAGAATTCTGCAGATGTCGACATCAAAATATTTTGCAAAGACACCAGAAGTATTCTTATGTATGCTCTGAGCTTGCAGTGCCCAATCTCCTAACTTTCCTGAAGGGAAAAGTACAAATGTGAAGTTCATTTCAGGCTCAGGATCGGACTGGCCTTGCTGTGACGATACAGCATCAGAACCCTATTTTGACGTCTAAGACATTATAAAACGTATCGAACTCTTGGTCCTAATAATATGACTCTTACAAACACTGAAGAAAGGGCAATTAAAAAGTGGAAAGACAGAGGCTGCATGTGCTAAGGTCCTGAAACTTCCATTTCCCCATTCACATGAAACTTGAGTAGGGATCGGCTGTCTTGTTAACCATCAGCATGGGGTGCATCTCACAGAAATAAAAATCCAATTCCAGCCACTTAGTTTTCTGAAAACGAGCAAGAACAATTCAGTGAAAGAAAGATGGCCCTTCAGTAATGATGCCGGAGCAACTAGATATCCATAAGCAAAAAAGTAAATAAATAAGTGAAGTAAACTCTGACCTTAAACTCAGACCTTATACAGAAATCAACTTAGGGGTGCCTGGGTGGCTCTGTTGGTTAAGCGTCTGGCTCTTGATTTCCGTTCAGGTCATGATCTCACAGTTCAAGAGTTCGAGTTCATGGTTCAGGTCATGATCTCACAGTTCATGAGTGCTGTCAGCACAGAGCCTGCTCAGGATTCTCGCTCTCTCCTGCTCTGCCTGCCCTTTCCCCATACTCTCTCTCTCAAAAATAAATAAATATTAAAAACAAGCAACTTAAAATGGGTTATGAATTTAAAGGTAAAACCTAGCACCATAAAACTCTGAGAAAAAAGCAGGAGAAAATCTTTAGGACCCGGGTCAAGGCAAAGAGTTAGACTTGATGTCAAAAGCATGGTTCATAAAAAGAAAAACTGATATACTAAACTTCATCAAAATGAAAAAGAAGATCTGTGAAAGACCCTGCTAAGGATGAAAAGACGTATTATAATGGAGAGAATATTTGCACATTGTGTATCTGACAAAGAGCTTGTGTTTAGAGCATGTAAATAACTCTCAGATCCTGACAGTAAAAACAAGCACACAATTAGAAAATGGGCAAAAGACATGAAGAGATATTTCAATAGAGGGGTTCTGCAGGTGCCAAGTAAGCATGTGATGAGATGCTCAATATCATTAGTTATTACATATATTAATGTGAAAACCACAATAAAATATCACCACATGCCTATCAGAATAACTAAAATAAAATACAATGTTGGGGTGCCTGGGTACTTCAGTTGGTTAAGCATTTGACTTTGGCTCGGCTCAGGTCATGATCTTGCAGCCTGTGAGTTCGAGACCCACGTTGGGCTCTGTGCTGATAGCTCAGAGCCTGGAGCCTGCTTTGAATTCTGTGTTTCCTTCTCTCTCTGCCCTCCCCCACTCACATTCTGTCGCTTTCTCTCAAAAACAAATAAACATTAAAAAAATAACGTTAACACCAAATACTGGCAACGAGGTAGAGAAACCGGGTCACTTATGCACTGCTGGTAGGAATATATGTGGCTGGAAACTAGTTTGACATTTTCTTTTAAAATTGAAAAAAAAAAAAGGATTCCAAAACCGATGCTCATAGCAGCTTTGTTCATAACAGCCCCAAACTGGAAACCACCTATATATCCTTCAGCCGGTGAATATTTAAACTATGGTGCACTCATACCCAGGAGCATGACTCAGTAGCAGAAGGGAAGAACTACTGGTACAACAACTTGTATAAACCTCGAAGAATCACGTTGAGTCAAAAAGCCAGTTTCAGAAGGACACATACTGCATGATTCCGCACAGGTGACACTTGCGAAACATCACTGAAATGGAGGACAGATGAGCGGTGGGTTAGGGATGGGGGTGTGGCTGAAAATGGGTGGCACAAAGGAGTCTTGTTAAAAATCCGATTGTGGTGGTGGTTACACAAAGCTACACATTTGGTAAAACTGCATGGAACTACACACACATACACACACAGACACACACACACACACACACACACACACACACACACACGGGGGCCCAGGTGGCTGGTGAAATCTGAAGGAGCACTATGATTTTCAGCATTGTCAAAATGAAAACAAGTTCAATCCTGCCCCCCAAAACCATATTTTTCTTTGGTTCACTCAGAACCCTCCAAAAGAATTATGTTCCACATTTAAACAGCCAGCATCCTAAGCTGCTCTCGTCTTCTGCCTGGCTCCCCAAGGTCTCTTAGTTGCGGTCCCCAACTCTGTCTTTTCTCCCATCCCAAATGAAATCAAACCGAACAAACAACCACACAAACAAAAATCCTCTCTCCCCTCCACCTTCCCCTGCCTCTCCCAAGTACAGGTTCCCTTGCTCCCCATGGTCCCACCAAATCTCTACATCAACTCTTCATTATATAGATTAGTTTAGCCTATTTTGGATTATTTCAATTCACTTCTCCCATCATTGGCAGCAGTATCCACAAGTTCCACACCAAGACCTCTTGGGGGACAGAGAGGGATTAGAATGTTGACAAGTCAACATTGTTTGCCCTTTTCATGTCAAATGGGGATAATAATACCCACCATCATCATGGGGTTATATGGGTATTAAATAAGGTGCCACATGCAAAGCACTTGGAACAGTGCCTGGCACACAGTAGGTACTCAAAAATGGTAGTGGCTAGTAACAGGAAGCAACCGGCACACAAGCGTGGGACTAGTTCTGCAATTCAACAATCTACAAATATTCATTAAGCATCTAGTATATTCTTAGTACTTTGCTGGTACAATGAAACAGCATTAGGGGGAAAAAAGTAGAGAGCATAAGTGAACACATGAAAAAATAATGTCATTAGTCATTAGGGAAGTGCTAATTAAAGCCATGTGATACTGCTGTGTATCTATAACAATGACTAAGATTCCAAGCAACTGTATCTCATTCATTTCTGGTACAACTGCAAAATGCTACAGGCACCATGGAAAAATCTAGAAGTTTCTTATGAAGGTGAACATTCACTTCCCTGGCTGTTCCACTTGTAGGCAATTATCCAAGTGAAATACAAAATACGTTCAACCACAAATCTGTATGGGAATGTTTACGATGTCTGTATTGCGCCACACTGGAAATTAATTACTGGAAATCTTCTCCGACTGGGAAATGTATAGACCTACTGGGTGTGTCCATACACTGGAGTACTGCTCAGAAATCCCCAGGGGTTTACTACTGATTCACATCACATGAATGAATCCTAAATGCATTATGCTAAGTTAAAGAATCTATATGCAAAAGTCTACATTCTGTCTGGTTCCACGGACACAAAACTACAGAGACAGGAAATGGGTTAAGTGCTCATTAGGAATTGCGGGTGGGGGGTGGTTGACTGCAACAGGTCACAATGGACATGTCTGGGGCAATGGAATGATTCTATATCTTGCTTATAGTGGTGGTTACGCAACTATATGCACCTGTCAAAACTCACAGCAATGTACAATAAACAGGGTGAATTTTACTTTAGCAAGTTTCACCTCAATTTAAGAAAAGGGGAAAAAAAAATTTGGGGCCTAAAAGTTAAGGACACACATCTTGCCATTTGCCTTCAGATAGAGCATAAGAGATGTGACTAATTGATGCGCATAAATAAGAAAATCATGTGTACGAGGATGTAATTTGTTGCTGAATTATGAAGCTTAGGTTGCTAATTATGAATTATGAGGTTTATAAATTGAATTTAAAGAGACCGCTGGTAAATGTGGGAGGAGGGCCCATTAGGCTTCGGTGGGGATTCAATGTCAAACATCAAAGGAATGGGCAGGACCCGGCTGGGCAGAGAGAACTGAAAGAGTATTCTGCCTGAAGCCACGCAAGTATACAACACTGAATAAGACTGAGGAGTCTTACCAGAATGCAGCAGGGCTGCTGTTGAGAGCAATGGGAAACTGACTTGGTAAAGACGATGGACCCAGATCGCAGGGCGTCTTAAGTTTTAAATACAGCCTGGGACTGAATTAAAGCCTTTTCATAACACGATTACAGTAAGTTCTTGAATGGGGAGCTATCATAAAAAGCAGTATTTTCAGACAATTATTCTGGAAGCAGTGTCCCCTACAGAAGAAGGAAAGAAGGGATATTCTGGCACAGCAGGAAAAGGGGAATCAGTGGGTTATTTATGCTGCAGATCTGGATTCCCTTGCAGCCTTTGAACTGACATCTTAGCTGATTGTCTTAATAATAGATATCCTGGGTTAAAAATGGAACCTTTGAATGTTTGGCAAAAGGAAAGCACAGCTGCCTCTAGCAATTTATTTCTATAGCTTCTGGGCATGAGACATGTACAGAAATGGCTGCTCCGGTGGCTGTTGGCGCTTAGGCGTGTGGGGACTGCAGCTGTCCAGACCGCCACATGATCAAGCCACTCCTGATCTCATAAATAATGAACACTTGGAAATCTTACAGAACAGATCCTTTCTGCTCCAGAGTTCAAATACATTTTGACCCTTATGTCAAGTCACTGAAGAAAGGCATCCGTTCTTCACGTCGGGAGCATCGATCTGAGTATAGGAGAGTACAATTCTAAATCCTTGCTTGCGTAACTGTTTGTGCTCATGGATACCTCTGTGCTTTTTTTTATGGTTTTGGCTAACAGTCTTTATTTAGAAAGATGTTACAGTTAAGTGACTAAAGTTCAAGGATGGGAGTTTCTTTTCAAATTCAGTAGAAAATCCTGGAGAATGTATTCATTATCTATAGCTATAAAATTCTCAGAATCTTTACAGGAACAAGGGAGCCTTAATTGTCTGCTAGATTATCATTTAAATATACCATAATTATTGAAAGTAAAGATGTCAAGATCAACATGCAAAGCACACTGATGTTAAAGTAGGGTAATTCCAGAAATCTCTTAATTAATCCTGGGATGTGCTGTATTAAGAGAATGTCAAATGTCTTGCTGAGTAGCAAATAGATGAACCCTAAAAAACAGCTTCAAGTAACAATGAGGCTAATATCAAATGCCCTTCATCTGAGAGTCCTAGAGGCCTTTACAAATGGCATAACATTAATCTGAACATCACTCTAGAGGAGCATCAAATTAATTTCCATTTCAGAAATGGAACCCCTGAGAAAGAAGCATGTCCATGATCACAATTAAACCTTTTTAGCATACTTAAGGCCCGTTCCTTTCAGCCATCTGTTCTGGCAGCTAATTTTAGGCCCTGGAGTGAAAGAGAGACAGAGAGCATGACCATGTCAACATGGAAAACAAACTATCGTCATTCAAGAGTTTGGGGCTCATTTAGATATGAAGTCAAATAATATAGGATCATAGTTCTCAGCGTGTTTACAATATATCTGGGGTGTAACACCACTTAGGGAACAATATGGCAGGCGCTATGGTAAAAGTGTGATTGAAGTTTGGTGGAGACACAAAGGAATCAAAAGGAAAGGAAAGGAATCAAACTAGGGGATCAGAGAAGAGTTCACTTAGGAAGAGATGCTTAAGCTGAGCTTTGAAGGATTGAAGGAGTTATCTTCACGCAGAAAGCAATAAAAAGGATTCTATAAAAAAACAAACAGCACAGATAAAGCATGAATCACTACAACTGCCAGGAGCTGGAATACTGGTTGGTGTGGTTGGGTTGCAGGGGCAGTGGTGGTGGGGGGCGGGAAGCATGACATCAATTAGTATGTGATTTACGTGCTCAACTAAGGAGCTTAAAATGTGCACCAAATGCTAGCCAAGGGAACAGTTCAATGGCCAGTGCGCATATTCATAGGAGGTCCATAGCTCCATCAGCATCATGATGCCAATAAGAAGTTGTAAATGTAATTTACAAGAACTCCAGCGGGCAGAAACACAACCTCCTCGCAAACTCCTGTTTACAATTCATGCTCGTGTGTGCCTTATAAGATGCCAGTCGGTTATTTTGCCCAGGAGGAAAAGAAAACAAAGCTGGTCCACGACTAGCTCCTCTCTGCCAGAGAGTTAGGCAAAAGATCAGTCAGGCATGCTCTGATCAAGAGAAAGGCAAGAGATTTCAGGGAAAACATAAACAAAGCTCGGTGATTAATTGGACATAAGGGGCTAACTAAAAAAATTAGTGACTGAAATTTTGATTCTAAGTCACAGGGCTTTCTGAGGTTTTCCAGTGAGGTGTGAAGATAGTAAAATAAAATAAGAAAGAATACTTAAGCACTAAAGGTGGTTCCACGAACATGCTCGGGTTGCGATGACGACGAGGTCAGAGTCCTAGGTCCCTCACGGGGCTGGTCTCTGGACATCGTTTGTGTTCCAGGGACTCTAATTTTGAGCTCAAGGTTGCTCAGTATGTATCAAATGCTCTTTTCAGAGGAACAGTGTTTACACAAAACTGCTGGAAAGTTAGGTGGGGTGTCTTTTCTTCTAGAATAAATCCAGGCTGAGTGTTATGTCCCCCTTTCGCTATGCTGCTGTCCTCCTTGTACTGCTTGCACGAAATCTGCTCAGACTCGAGAGTATATTATCATCTTGATTAAAAGGAGCTCCGTAAAATTCATCTCTGCGTTTACTGTCAGGGTGTTTTGTAGAATTGTGTTGTCTGGGAAACCTGCCGAGATGGAATCAGGACCATGACATTTTATTGGGGGACATCAGTGACAGAAAAGAGTAAGATGCAGGGTTGGGCACGGGGAGCCGAGAGACCCTCATGTAGACTCCACTAAGGCTTTGTCGGCCCAGGGAAGAGCCCTGGAGCTATGAAAACATGGTGGAGGGGTCCTGCAGGTGGGGGGGTGGGGGGGTGCAGAAATGGTCCAGCCCTTGTACCGTTAATCTACGGTCATTGCCTGGAGGCCACCTGAGAAGCGTGTGACCTCAGCTTGAAAGCCCAGACAGACCCCGGAGGAGCGAACGGCTGGAAGCATCAGGTGATCACACACCTCTCAGCCAGGCAGCCAGCCCTCTTGAAGTCTGATGTGGGAGGTGAGCGCATATCTCTGTGTCTGCCACGGAGGCCCTGAAGACTCATTATGCGATACACTTCTTATGAGGCCCCGGGGGAAAGAGCTCTCTGTGGCAGGAATAGCTGCATGTCACCTGCACAAAGGGTATGTTCCTCTCTTTTGGACACTGTTATCTACGTTATGTGTCTAAATTGACTTGTGGGATCCCATTATGGATCATAACACATACTGGATTCTCAGCGTGGTCCTCCTCTTATCTAGCCCCAAAAGTGGGAGAGAATCATCGGTTAAGTACTTCAAATATAGACTCAGTGTAAAAACAGATAGATCGATCGATAGACAGAGTCCTCCTCTATAAATTGTGAAATTATAAACTTGTTCATTTGTGGAGTTTCATGGACGGTTATTCCTATAAAAAAAAAGGTACTTACTAACACTCACAGACAATGCCCAGGGCCCTCTTGTTGGCTATTCCAAACACTTGAAGGAGAAACAAAATTCTGGAGGCTCCTCACTTTCCCCCTTTTCTTGCTAGTACTTTATTAGTAGCAAGGAAATGATCACTCTGAAATTCACTTCTGCCAGAAAGACCAGTGTGTGAGGACTATTTGGCAGTCATTTGTCTTATTAGTCGGCATCTGGGGTCTTGTAATTATCGTGATCTGGGCATTGGGAGAGCACATGTTCCCGTCTTGAGGAGAAAGGGGGTTGGTAATGAGGTCGATGTGTGGACAAGTGTTAAGGAGGGCCACTCCCCAGGGCAAAGCTATAGTGACCAGAGTTGAAGAGGACAGGGGCACCTGGGTGGCTCAGTTGGTTAACGTCCAACTCTTGGTTTCGGCTCAGGTCATATAGCAGTTCGTGGGTTCAAGCCTCACAATGGGCTCTGCACTGACAGTGTGCAGCCTGCTTGAGATTCTCTCTCTCTACCCCTCTCTCATGTGCACTCTCTCTCTCTAGAATAAATAAACATGAAAAAAGAGAATTGAAGAGAATGACCTTGCTATGTGGCTGACACATGGGTCGTGGCCAGGGAAGGAGATGCTTCCTGCCAGTGATGAAACTATGCCCTTAAAGAATAATCCTCAAAGGAAAAAGAAAAGAACCTAGGAAAATGGTAAGAGATGCTTGGCTTTATTGCTACAACAGGATTGGCTACATACATAGCAGGGCCAAGTGCAAAATGAAAATGCAAGACCCTTACTCAAAAATCATTAAGAACTTCAGGACCATGAACAGTAGGGCATTAAAACAAGCACAGCGTTCTTGTGTGACGGCTTCTGTGACCTGTCCGTGAAGCTGGCCCTGGCTACTATCTATATGAGAGATGAAGTACTTTTCCCTAGATCACCAAGGTACCTCATCTGTATAGCTAAGAAAGTTCTGCTCCTGCTGTTCTCTCCTTAGCCTGGTCTGACCCGTTAGCCCTCCGGGCTCTCGGGCAGGCAAGGTGCCAATGAATGCAGCAGTTAGGAAATCCCCATTCAGTCCCCACTCTTCAGCAGGGGACCAAGGGAGTGAGCTCCATTCTACATTCAAATGTTCTGTACCATTGTTGGAATATACGTTGGGCCATAGCTTACACCGCACATCAAGATTTTTGGTTCAGGAACTGGTTTGTTGTAATAGATTTAGAACCGCTAACTCATTTCTTACCAGGGAGCTCCATGGGATCAAGACTTTCAGGGCTGGCACTGATGTAAACACTTCTGATCATCTCCTAGATGCCGATGCTGATGTTACGAATCTTGTAAGTGCAGCTCTGTGACTGCAGACTGGTGTGTAGAACTGGACCAGACAAGAGACAGCGCCTCTCCCAAGGGAATTCAAGTGGCAATGAACCAGCTCAAGTCCGGTGAATCAGAACAGTCTTGGGGGGAAGCGGGGAGGTGTGGACAAGCTTATTTTAAAAAGAAGGAAAAAAAAATTCCAAGGTGATCTCATGCTATCTTGGTCAAGAACTACTGTTCAAATCCCTCTTTCTTCCCCCAGAGAAGAGAACAGAAGAGAGAGGGGCAGTGACAAGCTCATGTCCACATGGGTAGTTAGAGAAAGCTGGGCCCCAAACCCAGGCATGCTACGCCCCTGACAGAGCTCCCTGCACTGCTCTGTATTAAAAATGCTTTCATATATATTAGTTCGGAGGGAAAGGTGGCAAAGGCAATTCAGATGCATGTATATACATACACATATATATGAAAAAACATTTATTTTTGTGTCGATTTTAGTTTAGATGTGTAAATGTGTTAACGAAGGTACATCACAGCTGCTGGGCTTTGAATATTTCAGTTTGAGGTCCCAATGATACTGAGGGTTAGGCCCCGTTACCAAAACGAAGTTTCCAGAAATGTGTTTGGTGCCGAACTGAAGATACCACGTTTGGTGGGTGGAGAAACTTAGAACTCGGGTTAATGAATATTCTACATGACTGGAATCACAAGGTAGGATTAGTATATGATCTCTGATTTTGTTAAAAGAATTGCAATGGTCTCATGTAAGAGGCAAAGCTCAGTAGAGATCAACAGAAAAAAAAAAAAAACCCTGTTAGGAGACACATTTCCAACCTGATTTTCAGAGTGCACTCTGTTCTGTTATGCAATTTAATAAAATGAATCTGTGGGTTAAGTTACCCAGTGAATTAAAAAAAAAACCTGGAATACCTCTTAGCTGATAACTTATTTTTACGGCTTTTTATGGGTTGGATTTGCACTCTCACTAAGTCACATGGTGAATTAATGTTACAGGAAAGCAAGCCGATTCTGGTACAGTTATCATTAACTAAAGGCAGCGCTCGACAGGTTCCTTCACCCAGAACCATGTAACGGGACAGTGTGTTTTCCTTGCAAACAAACCTAGTTTATACTTTACACAAGGGTCATTTTTCCATGAGAGTAAAGAAAGAAAAATATTCAGCCACAATGGGCCTACATCTCAAACGTCTCAGCTTCAGTGAAAAGAGCCTGACAAATTGAGAGACCTCACTAACGACATGCATCTCTAAGGAGTTCTAGGCGGGACTGGGAGAAGCTCCGAGAAGGATCCTCATGGCAATCCGGAAATATTTTAAAAAATTAAATGCTTTCCCCACATGGGGATTCCCAGAGGAGCACACTGTTGACTAAATGCATCTGTCCTCTGAGCTTTGTATTTCATGACAGACACAGAGGTCCCCAGTGGTGCCTCTCTCTCTCTCTCTCTCTCTCTCGACTTCATGACCCGGAGCCACTCAGCCCAGCACAAGTAGAGACCCCAGGGGCCAGATGATGACCAACTGCTATTAGTAAACATATTAAACGATGCTAGAGTTCAGGGGCCTATCTCATTTTGAGTTATTTTTCCAAAGGAAATGCTTAACGTTGGTTTCCCCCTCCCCCCCATTCTTACTTTAGCTTTTCATTTTGAGGTTGGCACTTCCTTCAGTAAAGCGCTGTGGGAGCAATCGTGTCTCCTCATGAAACACCAGTAAGTTCCCAAGACTCAGTCACTTTACTTCTGCTTCTATTTCTTCCTTCTGCTGTTTCTTCAATTTAGCACTAATACGACGACTCAATTCTTTCATCTTTCAGGCAGACGTTTGGTGGCTCTTAACACGTCTTGCCCTCTGAGAATAAAAGTGGGAAATGAGGAGAATAACTTCTGGGGATGAATGTGGAGTGTATAGGTATGAAATTCAGTGGGGTCAAGTAAAGTAGTTGTAGCCGGGACGGTGAGGGATGGGTGCAGTTACAATCACTGGCTCATCGCACACGGTCGTGGACCGCCATGCTAACAATTCCCAGTTACCCCCAAGGAAGCCTTCCAAATCATTCTTATCCATGATAGAGTTTACCAGCACACTCTTACTCATACTGTCACCCATTCCACACATTTACATTTCCTTTTTGGATAAAACTATGGAATTGAAAGGGAAAAAAAAATCTGGAGGAAAAAAGAAAAACAACTTCAGGCCCACGTAGGATCAGAGATGATTCAGACCATTAATGACACAGGGTGAGGAACAAAGAAAGGCTGTGAATAAAGCAGGAAAGAAAGAAATGTTCCGATCTGTTTGTGTCAGACCATGAAAAGCCATTATGAATCAGTGGGTGGTTAAACCTCAAAAACATGCTAAGTGAAAAGAAACCAGGCACCCAAAGTCACATATTGTATGACTCTGTACATATGAAAGATTCAGAACTGGTAAATCCATGGAGACAGAGGGCAGATCAGTGCTTGCCAGGAGCTGAAGGAGGTAGCCATCGGGAATCACTGCTTGATGAGAACGCAATTCCTTTGGGGTGATAAAAATGTTCTGGAGCTAGATGCAGTGGGCTGGGGCACAACAGTATGAATGCATTAAATCCCACAATTGTTTACGTCAAGATGGCTAATTTATGTTATGAAGATTTCACCTCGGTAAAAAAAAAAATGCTAAAAAAACAAAAGGAAAATCCATTGTTGTCATTTTTCTGTAATACTAAAGTTATTCCAAGAAAAAGTTTATTTAAAAAAATTTTTTACATTTATTTATTTTTGAGAGACAGAGAGAGATGGAGCACAAGTGGGGGAGGGGCAGAGAGAGAGAGAGAGAGAGAGAGAGAGAGAGAGAGAGAGAGAGGAAGACACAGAATCCGAAGCAGGCTCCAGGCTCTGAGCTGTCAGCACAGAGCCTGACACAGGGCTCGAACTCACGAACCGTGAGATCATGACCTGAGCTGAAGTCGGAAGCTTATCCGACTGAGCCATCCAGGTGCCCCGAGAAAAAGTTTATTTTTTAAAAACAGAATTAGTGGAGAGGAGAATGAGCTTTGACCAGGTTTTGGCTTTCTTAAGGCACAGGGGATAACCCTTCATGTATCTGTTCCTTTTCTCTATCAAGTTAGGTTTTTTTTTTTTTTTTTAATTAAGTTATAAGTAAGCAATTATTAAGGGCATTAGCCCTTTTCCTCTCATATATGTTAATGTTCACATGTAGTCAAATTTATTAGGCTCTTTCTTCATCTCAGATGGTTAATCCTTTGCTTCATAATGTCTGGGTTCTGTTTCCTATCTGGAACGGTATCTCTCACTCCATCATTTGCCAAGCTTGTTTTGACAATGATTTTTTTTCCCCTAAGTGAAGTTTCAGTTTTTTCTAATTACCGTGGCTAGTATCTCTGATGGTACGTGATAATGTGCAATCAATGCCTTGCCATTGGTTTTATAGGAAGCTGAGTAATAAAGTATGGCTATGAGTTGAGAAACTTGGGGATGGAGGGAGGAAGAGTCAAAGAAACACCACAGGCACTAATTCCCTCATCTTTTTTTTTTCTTAAATTAAGTTTATTTATTTATTTGGAGAGAGAGTGCACTCACAAGCAGGTAAGGGGCAGAGAGAAGGAGAGGCAGAATCCCAAGCAGGCTCCAGGCCATCAACGCAGAGCCTGACGTGGGGCTTGAAATCACAAACTGTAAGATCATGACCTGAGCCGAGATCGAGAGTCAGATGCTTAACCAACTATGCCACCCAGGCATCCCTTCCGCATCTTTAATAGGAATCTGGTATCAGACATTATTTTAAAGCAAATCAGTCCATAACGGATGTGGAATTTTGTTACATAATGGTAGGAAGGCAGTGGTGTGTTGGAGCCCTCCTCTCCCCCCCGCCCCAACCTCCCAACTAGTACATGAGAGGTGAATGTTAAATTTTCAGGACATTTGCAAACTCGTTGTTAAACAGATCCATTATTAAAAATTAAAGTATATAAATCCGCAATCAAACAAATTACAGTAAAACAAATGTACAAAACACTCAAAAGTTCTAAGTTTAAAATTATTTTTCTAAAGGAACTATTGGGACCTCATGAAGACAAAAAGCTTCTGCATAGCAAGGGAAACAATCAACAAAACTAAAAGGCAACCAATGGAATGGGAAAAGATATTTGCAAATGACATATCGGACAAAGGGCTAGTATCCAAAATCTATAAAGAGCTCACCAAACTCCACACCCGAAAAACAAATAATCCAGTGAAGAAATGGGCAGAAGACACGAGTAGACACTTCTCTAAAGAAGACATCCAGATGGCCAACAGGCACATGAAAAGATGCTCAACGTTGCTCCTCATCAGGGAAATACAAATCAAAATTACACTGAGATACCACCTCACGTCAGTCAGAATGGCTAAAATGAACAAATCAGGAGGCTATAGATGCTGGAGAGGATGTGGAGAAACGGGAACCCTCTTGCACTGTTGGTGGGAATGCAAATTGGTACAGCCGCTCTGGAAAACAGTGTGGAGGTTCCTCAAAAAATTAAAAATAGACCTACCCTATGACCCAGCAGTAGCACTGCTAGGAATTTACCCAAGGGATACGGGAGTACTGATGCATAGGGGCACTTGTACCCCAATGTTTATAGCAGCACTCTCAACAATAGCCAAATTATGGAAAAAGCCTAAATGTCCATCAACTGATGAATGGATAAAGAAATTGTGGTTTATATACACAATGGAATACTACGTGGCAATGAGAAAAAATGAAATATGGCCTTTTGTAGCAACGTGGATGGAACTGGAGAGTGTGATGCTAAGTGAAATAAGCCATACAGAGAAAGACAGATACCACATGTTTTCACTCTTATGTGGATCCTGAGAAACTTAACAGGAACCCACGGGGGAGGAGAAGGAAAAAAAAAAAGAGGTTAGAGAGGGAGAGAACCAAAGCATAAGAGACTCTTAAAAACTAAGAACAAACTGAGGGTTGATGGGGGGTGGGAGGGAGGGGAGGGTGGGTGATGGGTATTGAGGAGGGCACCTTTTGGGATGAGCACTGGGTGTTGTATGGAAACCAACCTGACAATAAATTTCATATTTAAAAAATTATTTTTCTACATTTTACTATAATCTATGCTCTTGAGGCTGCTTATGTCATTGCAACTGCACAATGGAAAGCCTAATGATGGCGTGCCAGTGCCCAAGTCTTCCCTACTCTACATTCTCGGAAGATGGGCAGGTATCTTGAGATGAGCACTGGTGAGAGCAACAGAACCACAGAAATTGAGTAACTTGGCAAAACAGCATCAGCCACGGCTCCTTTGTCAGACTTAAGAAAGTAATGAAGAAAATACTAGTAATGCAGATTAAACTTAAAAGTGTATTGTGTCTGTATCCATTTTTAAAAAATTTTTTTAACACTTATTTATTTTTGAAAGGCAGAAGCAGAGCATGAGTAGGGAGGGGCAGAGAGAGGGAGACACGGAATCTGAAGCAGCTTCCAGGTTCTGAGCTGTCAGCACAGGGCCCGATGCGGGGCTCGAACTCACGAACTGTGAGATCATGACCTGAGCAGAAGTTGGATGCTTAGTGGACTGAGCCACCATGTGTCCCAGGAGCTCCATGTGTCCATTTTGAAGAGCACAAAAAATCGAGAAAACATTCTTCTAGAATGTGGAAACGATGATCCGATTTAGTGAATAATTCTTTCACATCATGGACAAACGAGTGACATCCTGACATTCACTTTCATTGTTTTCCTTCTGTCTTACTCATTTAACATAAATGAAAATATCAACCAACTTTCTTGCTGGAACCAGACTCAGAGAGCCAGTTAGCAGCATGCTACTCTACAAAAATAACTGCTAGAAAAACTGAAATGACAGTATAACGAGCCAAAATCCTGAGGCAAACGGGAAAGAAGGAGAGTAAGCAATAAGCACATTACAAATGCAAACAAAAAATCAGTTATAAAAATTACATTGCAAATACAATTTACTTTCCTCACCTTCTACAATGAAGACTCAATAGATATGGTTTAAGGTTAATAAAATAGAAATAGATTATTAATTATATTATTAAGATATGTAATGTCACCAGTATAAAAAAGATTTATAAATGATGCCAACTTATCAAAAGAAAAGCATGTATATACAAATCTGTGAACTCAGAGGCTTTCTTGATTCCGATGTTGCCTCCTACCATAATAGCTCAGAATTTATCCAGTTCCCATACTCCATGTTCTCGTCTGTAATCTCCCTCTTTGAGATGTTTAAAATAACTAGTTGTGTGAGTCTTTGATGATCTCTCTCTCTCTCTCTCTCTCTTTAATTACTCGATAACCTTCAAGAAGGAGGGGCTCACGTCTGGTTTGGGGTACCATTGTCACAAACACGGGGCGCAATGTCTGAGGTGTGACAGCTGCTCAGTGACAGTCAGTGGATAGCCCCTGCCTCCAAGGATCTCACAGAAGTAGAGGGGAGGCTACACATAAATACCACAAAATAAAAGGAGCCTGTTTAGGTTTAAAGAAGCCTGGGGTTCGAGCCCCGGGTCGGGCTCTATGCTGACCGCGCAGAGTCTGGAGCCTGCTTCCTATTCTGTGTCTCCCTCCCTCACTTGCACTCTGCCCCTCTCTCAAAAATAAACGAGCATTAAAAAATATTTTTTAAAAAAAGTGGAAAGGGATTAGTGTGTTCTACCTCAGGGGAGGCTTCATAAAGAAGATGATATCTGACCTGAATCTTGAAAAATCAGGCAGTTTAGTCTGGCTGACAGGGAAGAGTCATTTCAGAGGAATGAAACAGCTACCAGAGAGAGAGAGAGAAGGTTAGTGAAACAGGGTCCACGTCGTGGAAAAGACTGTAGACTTTTCTAAAGGCTTGCAGTTCATCCAGTAAGTTAGGAGAACATGGCGAGATCAGGCTCTCTTTTGATTATTGTGATAAGAACATTCAACATGAGATCCACACTCTCAACATATTTTTAAGTGTGCAATACAGTATTGTTTAACTACAGGCGTGATGTCGTACAGCAGATGCTCTAGAACATATTCATCTTGCATAACTGCAACTTGACACCTGTTGACGAGCAACTCCCCCATTTCCTCCTCCCTCACAGCCCCTGGCAACCACCATTCTACTCTTTGCTTCTCTGAGTTGAACTACTTTAAACATCTCATGTATAAGTGGGATCATGCAGCCTTTGTCTTTCTGTGACTGGCTTATTTCACTTTGCACAATGCCCTCAATGTGCATCCGTGTTGCTGCATATGGCAGGATCCCCTTCTTCAGCGAGGTTAAGTAACATTCCATTATATGTATAGACCGCCTTTTCTTCATCCATTTATCCACTGATGGACATTTAGATTGTGTCTACGTCTTGGGTATTGTGAAAATGCTTCTATAAACAGGGGAGCTGAAATATCTCCTCACACCTGTTAGAATGGCATGCATATACCGATATCAATATCCATCCATCCATCCATCCATCCATCCATCCATCCATCCATCCATCCAATCTATCTAAAATAAGTGTTTGCAAGGAAATGGAGAACTGAAACTGGAATACTGTACACCGTGGGTGAGAACGTAAGACAGCACAGCTTCTGAGGAAGACAGGATGGCGGTCCCTCATAAAATTAAAATAGAACCACCACGTGATCCAGCATTTCTACTTCTGGGTATTTAGAGAAAAGAATTGAAATAAGATGCTTTCTTGAAGCACCTCCTGGAGAAAGCGACGAAGAAGGAGACGGAGGATGCCTCGAGGATGAGTTTGGTGAGAGATACCCTAATATTATTTGCCTCCTACACTTTTAGTTTCTCATGCCATGTAATCTAAAGAAAACAATTTGCATAATTGTTGCAATCGCTAAGGTTTATCTGAGCGCTCCTTTAGGTTTAAGGGAAAACTATTCCTGAAATAAAAAGGGGAGACGGTGGTGGTGACTGAGTGGTATCTTCGTTAATGTGAAATTTGTTTTTCATTCATCCTCTGAACATACTGGCTCCTCTAGGAAAACTCCCGTTCTTCCATAATCTCATCCAACTCTAATCACGTGTATTCTACGAACACAAGATTTTCGCAAGGTCATGGTGTTGTATGCATGCCCATGACTTCCCTCTCGATGTTTATACCTACAGAACCAAAGTTTTAATTTCTTTTTTTTGTTTTAATGTTTATTTATTTTTGAGACAGAGAGAGACAGATCATGAACGGGGAGGGTCAGAGAGAGAGGGAGACACAAAATCCGAAACAGGCTCCAGGCTCTGAGAAGTCAGCACAGAGCCCGACGCGGGGCTTGAACTCACGGACCATGAGATCATGACCTGAGCCGAAGTCGGACGCTCAACCGACTAAGCCACCCAGGCGCCCCCCAAAGTTTTAATTTCTTTTGTAATCACTCACAGTGCACGATAAGACTTAGAGCAGAAAGTCATTCTTGCTAAAAGTTTTACATTACTGTTTATAATGATACAGTGACAAATGAGGATTGAAATAGGTAACCACAGAGGAGTAGAAAGAAACAGGACAAACTTGTAAAGAGAAAAACATGAGAGATAGAAAAGACAAGATCCTTTCCCTTGATTACATTAGAGGTAGATCAAAGCAATTGTGACTACGCTTTGCTTTCAAAGAATATAAAATGAATATCCTGTAACACTTAAGGAGTGACACTGTGTTTGATTTAAATTCTGGTTTTCTCCCAAAGGCAGAATAAGATCCAGAATCTAGGAATTACATAGCTTGCGATGGAAAATCTGGTTAAACAAGGTGATTAATTGTTTCTTACAACATTAAGCATTTTGAATGGCCATTTGATGGTATTTTGGTGTCTGAGGAAATTACTAAACCTCAAAATATTGGTATGTGGATAGTAAAAGATTTAAGTATCATTTGGAAACAGTTAGGTGGTTAGGGTATTTATAACAGTTACAAATTGCTAGAACTGGGCCAAGGCAACTATGAGCACCTAGAGTCACTCACAAAATTCTTGTGCAGTCGTGGTCCTGTTTAACTGGTCTTCCTCTTGAAAACACAGTATAACAGGAGGTCTCATTTCCTGGAGATTCATGGCCAGCCTTGTGCTAGACTCTTGGTATCTTAACCCTATCTGTCTTAGGCTAACACTGTTTATATTCCTCTCTTCCATTCCCCTCCATAGGGGTAAAAGAATGTAAAAAGAAAAGGTGCTGTCAGGCAAACAGAATAGAAGCAGCACACAAATACGATCAGTTATGGTTTGTGACCTGCTTAGCCTGTGTTGCGAATGGAGCTCTCCTACCCAGGAGAGGGGGACGATGAGGAGACAGAAATTGGGATGGCAATGTGAAGTTAGCATGAACTCTTCCATGAAGAAAATTACTCTATTAGGCACTAACATACTTTCAGAGGTTTTGGTGTTTGTTTTTTCTTTGCTTTTGAAAATAAGATCTCCCTTTGGAGCTAGAGACGTTTTATTCTTTAATCACTGGTTTCCCTCTGTAATTCCTGTCCTTTATCTCTCTCCAGCAACAACTGCCGATAAAAACTGCCTCTCCAGGAATTTTCATACGCCAAAGGGTAACAAGAGAATTTATTTTTAATAAAGGAAAAAATATTAAAAGGGAGAGAGAGAGTGAAAAAAAATGTTGGGGAGGGGGCATGTATCCCTCTTCCCTATTACATTTAATACATTCTTCCTTCAGTGAAACATGGCTTCTAATCAGCATGGACTATACGTGGAGCATTTATAATCATTAAGACTTCCCTACATAAGAATGCCCTCCTTGCAAAATGAGGCAGAGCACAAAGAGATGAGAATCATTCTCAATGGAGGGTGGAAAATGCTCTACTCTATCATAACATATGCATACACAGATCTTTTCTTTTAAATATGGAAGTTATCGTTGGGAAGAGGAGAGTTCACTTTCTTGGTATGCTAACTCCAGTGCCGTTGAGTCTCCTACATTTGCGCTCTCTCTCTTCCTCGTGCCTTCACTCATTTCCTCTTCCACAGGTAGCCATGACATTCGTTGGCTTGTACACAACTCCCTTGCTCCTCTCTTGCTATGCTGTATACAGATACAGGATCCCCAAACAATGGTTAAATTACTCCTTCTGCCTATGCTAAATAGAACTCTAGAAAAAAACCCAGTAACAGCATGAAGAGTAGGTTTCCTTTAATCTCATGACCACTGTATTCATGTGGCCATCTCGATTGCCATCTGGCAATCCCGCTATACACATCCAGTCCATTCCCTCTCCCTCTCCCTTTGATGGCTATTGCATGGGTTTCCTTTCTGAAGCTGTGGCATAGTCTCATCTGAGCTTTTTACTTCTCTGAGGGGAAAAAAAAACAATCAGAAGAAATATTCCAAAGCTTTCATCACAAAATCCATTAGTCGACCTGCATATGAGCCCAGAGACTCTGCTCTCTTTCCTATCACTTTGGATCAACAGTCCTTGCTTCCATACAAAGCAATGCATCTACTTGTGTACTGTATTTCACAATTTCTTATACAGTCAAGGTCAATTTTCCAGAAATCAATCTTTCTTTCTTTCTTTCTTTCTTTCTTTCTTTCTTTCTTTCTTTCTTTCTTTCTTCTTTCTTTCTTTCTTCTTTCTTTCTACGTCTCTCTCTGTCTCTCTCTCTCATCCATCATCATTTGGTTTTCTCTCTACTGATTCATTCCAAAAAGAGTAGTGCTATTTCACCCAACTTTAAAAGTTGCAAAGATAGGTTTTCCCTCTTCCCCTCTACCTAGCATCCTTTTCCCCTGCTTTCCTGTTAAGCAAAATTTCAGTGCATCCAAATTTCTTCCTCCTGCTGTCCTTCAAACCTGTCATGCCCACAATTTCACTGCACACCTCCAACAGAAACATCCGTCCTTTGGGGGCAACTTCCTCGCCTGGCTTTACTCCCGCTTAACTGGCTCTAGTCTTCTTTTCCAGTTTTTCTCATTTACAAAGTATATGTTTTGGAGAATACAGGGCTTGGTCTTTAAACATCTCCCTTTCTCTAGCTACAAAGTTCTTGGCGATCTTATTTGGATGCCTAATTTTAAACATCAGTTTTACAGTAATAACACCCAAGTATGTATCTGTAGTCTGGACCTTTTTCTGAGAAATAGTTCAATTTGCAGTTGTCAACTCATCTTTCATAGGTGGGCATTTATTTTGAATCTCAAAATTCATGAGTCTAAAACAAAACTTCTGATATTCCGCCCCCCCCGGAAGCTTCTTTTCCTACATTTTTCTATATCATAGTAACTAGGGACTCTATCCTTGCTCAAGTCAAATAGCTTGCGGTTATCCTCCACTCATCCTTTCTCTTGCATTTTATATTTAAACCATTACAAAAAGTCAGCTGGTTCAAACTTTACAATATATCCAGAACCTGACCAATTCTCACCACCATTGTCACCATCATCCAGGTGCAAGGCACCATCATTTCTTTTTGGAATACTCAGTGGGCTCCCAACTAATTCCACTGTTGCTTCTTTTGTCTGTGTACCGCAGCTAAAAACAAGTTATTGTTTAAAAAGAATACGACCCTTCATCCACCTGCTCCAAAACCGCAACAGCATGTCCTCTCACTCCAGTTAGAGCCAGTGCCTTTATTAGTGCCCACAAGGGCCAGTAAATCTGCCCCTACCCCTCCTGGTAACTTGACTTTTACCTCAGTGGGCTGTGGTCAACTGTCCTTGTTCTTGCCCGACTGTTCTCTGATGTCAGGGGTTTTATATCTCCCATTCTCAGGGCCTGGAGCCAACTTCCACCAGATATCTGTATACTGGGCATTTTTATCTCCTTCAGATCTCTGATGGAATTTTAACACCCCAAACCTAATCCTGCACTTACCATTCCTCTTGTTTTATTTTTCCAAAGTGATATTACCATCTGTCATGCTGTATAATTTATGTAGGCATGTATGTATGCATCTGTTCCTTTCTCTGTTTGTTTGCCTGTCTCCCCTATAGAATATAAGCTTCACAAGGTGATTATTTTTCATCCATTTTGTTCATTGCTATATCCAATGCATAGATGCTGGACACAGAATAAGCTCTTAAAAAACATTCATTGTTGAATGAGAGAATAAAGTAAAGCTTGCCGTTGTTTGGATCTGAAACATGTTTTACTGATGATTAAAAATGAGCACCCGGAGGGGCGCCTGGGTGGCTCAGTCGGTTAAGCATCTGACTTTGGCTCAGGTCATGATCTCACGGCTTGTGAGTTTAAGCCCCACGTCGGGCTCTGTGCTGACAGCTCAGAGCCTGGAGGCTGCTTCTGGTTCTGTGTCTCCTTCTCTCTCTGCAACCCCCATCCCCCCTCATGTTCTGTCTCTTTCTCTCCTTCAAAACTACATAAACATTAAAAAATATTTTTTTTAAAGAATGAGCACCTGGAAGGTCAGAAAATGAATATAGACTTCTAACTCTCTTGTTTTGGATTATATTTTCAAAGGAAGTCAAGTCCATTCTGCTTCTCTTGGAAACTCTTCCAACCATAAGAATGTGGCAAGAATCATCACTCTGTAGTACAAAAATTATTTTTCAGCAAGCCATTAGAATTTGAAGGCTATTCTTCAAATCGGCTTCCCTCATGCAGGTGGTAGAACAAAACGAAACAACAGTCTCTATCTTCACATTCTGGAATGCTAATCTTTGGTATTCAAACAGTTCTGTTTTAAAGCATATGATAAAGAGACCCAGGAGAAAATTTCTTCACTGCTGTGTTTGCTTTTATAGTTTTAAACACTGTGGTTTTTATGCAAGAGGAAATACATTTTTGAGATGGCACAACAGGTGACATAGGATGTGGGAAATTATTTCAGGTCCTTACATGTCACCAATATGAAATGAATCGCATTTCAAAGGTTTCTCCCATCCAGTTCACACTTCTGATGGTGTTTTTAAAAAGCTTCATGAACAGCAAACAATCTAGCTATAAGTAAAAACCCAGAATCTTTAATGAGCAACAGACAATCAAGGTGACGGTACCCATTCTAAAGCTTGGTAAGTTGTAACGTGTAAGTTATAACTTCTTCTAGTAGCCCCCATCGATAACTAATTGATCTATACTTTTCTTTTGTTAAAAACAAATATGGTAAACTTACCCAATATAAAGTGTCACAAATGATTGAATATTTAGGTTAACGGAATGCTAGTTTACATATTACATTTGTATTACCAATTTATTAAAACTTAGAGTATGATACAGTTAATATTACAGCTTTCCTGAACATGTCTAATACTGTGAAAAGTAATTCAAGATAATTCAGCATCTCAGGGCTATCAATGACCATTCTTTTAGACCTTGATTAAGTAACAAACAGTATAATTTTAAATAACCATGGCCTACTATATTATTACCCATTAGTAAGCTGGAAAGTTTTTAAGTTGTTGAAAAGTGAATAGGTATATCCATGTAATATGTTTGCCAATACTGAATAATTCCTGTTGGATCAGAGAAAATATTCAGAAACAACCACAAAATAAGTAACAAAATGGCAATAAGTACATATCTGTCAATAGTTACTTTGAATGTAAATGGACTAAATGTCCAATCAAAAGACACAGGGTGACAGAATAAATGAAAAAACAAGACCCATCTATATGCTACCTATAAGACTCATTTTAGACCTAAAGACATCTGAAGATTAAAAGGGGATGGTTTGGTGTCATACAAATGCATATTAAAAGAAAGCTGGAGTCGGAATACTGACATCAGACAAAATAGACTTTAAAACAAAGACTAACGAGAGACAAAGAAGGACACTAAATAATAATAAAGGGAACAGTCCAACAAGAGAATATAACCACTGTGAATATTTATGTACCCAACATGGAAGCACCCAACTACATGAAATAGTTAATAACAAACATAAAGGAACTAATGTATATTAATGCAGTAACAACAGGGAACTTTAACACCCAACTTACATCAATGGACAGATCATCTGAACAGAAAATCAACAAGGAAACAGTGACTTTGAATGACACACTGGACTAGACAGATTTAACAGATATATTCAGAACATTCCATCATAAAACAGCAACATACACATTCTTCTGAAGGTCACATGGAACATTCTCCAGAACAGATCACCTATCAGGCCATAAAACAAGCCTCAACAAATTTAAAAAGATCGAAGTTATACCACACATCTTTTCTGTTCACAATGCTATGAAATTAGAAGCCAACCACAAGAGAAAATCTGAAAAGACTACAAATACATGGAGTTTAAATAACATGCTACTGAACAATGAATGGGACAATAAAAGAAGAAATTCAAAATTCCTTGAAAACAAATGAAAATAAAAACACAATGGCCCAAAATCTTTGGAATGCAGCAGAAGTAGTTCTAAAAGGGAAGTTTATGGCCATATAGGCCTACCTCAAAAGGTAAGAAGAGTATCAAAAAAAAAAAAATCTAACCTTATATATAAAGGAGCTAGAAAAAGAACAACAAAAAATCTAAAACCAGCAGAACAGGAAATAATACATATTAGAAAAGAAATAAATGATATAGAAACAAACAAACAAACAAACAAAACCAATAGAACAGACCAATGAAACCAGGAGCTGGTTCTTTGAAAAAACTCAATAAACTTGATAAACTTCTATCCAGACTTATCAAGAAAAAAAGACAAAGGACTCAAAATAAATAAATCACAAATGAGAGGGGAGAAATAACAACAAACATCACAGAAGTACAAACAATTATAGAATATTATGAAAAAACTATATGCCAACAAATTGGAAAACCTAGAAGAAATTGATAAATTCCGATAAACATATAAACTACCAAAACTGAAGCAAGAATAAATAGAAAATTTGAACATACTGATTACCAGCAAAGAAACTGAATCAGAAAAACAAAAACAAAAACAAAAAAATAGGAACAACAAAAACCTCCCAACAAAAAAAGTCCAGGACCAGATAGCTTCATAGACAAATTCTACCAAACGTTTAAAGAAGAGTTAATATCTACTCTTCTCAAACTATTACAAAAAATAGAAAAGGAAGGAAACCTTCCAAATGCATTCTATGAGCCCAGCATTACTGATACCAAAACCAGATAAAGACAGCACAAAAACAAACCTACAGGCCACTATCTCTGATGAACATAGATGCAAAAATCCTCAACAAAATACTAACGAACTGAATTTCAAAATACATTTAAAAAAATCATTCACCAGGATCAGGTGGGATTTATTTCTGGGTTGCAAGGGTGGTTCAGTATTTACAAATCAATCAACATCATACATCACATCAAAGAGAATGGATAAGAACCACAGGATCATTTTAATAGATGCAGAAAAAACATTTAAGAAAGTGTAACATCCATTCGTGACAAAAACCCTCAAGAAAGTAGGTTTTAGAGGGAACATACTTCAACATAATAAAGGCCATATATGAAAAACCTGCAGTCAAAATATTCTTCAATGGAGAAAAATTGGGAGCTTTTCCTCTAAGGTCAAGAACCAGACAAGATGTCCACTTCCACCACTTTTATTCAATATAGTATGGGAAGTTCTAGACACAGCAATCAGAAAACAAAAAGAAATAAAAGGAATCCAAATAAGTAAGGAAGAAGTAAAATCTTCATTATTTGCAGATGACATGATACTATATAGGTAACCTGAAGACCCACCAAAAATATATTAGAATCAATGAATGAATTCAGCAAAGTTACAGGATACAAGTCAATCTACAGAAATCTGTTGCATTGCTAAACACCAATAATGATGCAGCAGAAAGAAAAATTAAGAAAACAATCCTGTTTTCAGCTGCACCAAAAATAATAAAATACCTAGGAATAAACTTGACCAAAGAAGTGAAAGGCCTCTACTATGAAAACTATACAACACTGATGAAAGAAATCAAAGAGGACACAAAGAAATGGAAAGACATTCTATGCTCATGGATTGGAATAACAATATTTTAAAAATGTTTATACTACCCAAATGAATCTACACATTTAATACAATCCCTATCAAACTATCACTAGCGTTTTTCAGCATTTGTTCAGAGCTAGAACAAACATCCCTAAAATTTCTACAGAACCACAAAACACCCCAAATAGCCAAAGCAATCTTGAAAAAGAAAAGCAAAGCTAGAGCCAGCAAAATTCTGGACTTCAAGTTATATTACAAAACAGTAGTGATCAAAATAGCATAGTACCAGCACAAAAAGAGACCCATAAATCAATGGAACATAATAGAAAATCCAGAAATAAGCCCACAATTATATGGTCAATTAATATTTGACAAAGCAGGAAAGAATATGCAGTGGGAAAAAGGCAGACTCTTCAACAAATGGTGCTGGGAAAACAGGATAGCTACATGCAAAAGAATGAAATTGGATGAGTTTCTTACAACATACACAAAAATAAATTCAAAATGGATTAAAAACCTCAATGTGAGACCTGAAACCATAAAAAATCCTAGAAAAGAGCACAGGCAGTAATTTCTCTGACATGAAACATAGCAACTTTTTTTCTAGATAGGCCCCCTGAGGCAAGGGAAACAAAAGCAAAAATAAACTATTGGGACTACATCAAAACACAAAGCTTCTGCACAGTGAAGGAAACAATCCATAAAACTAAAAGATAACGTATGGAATGGGAGAAGTTATTTGCAAATGACATATCCAATAAAGGGTTAGTATCCAACATACGTAAAGAACTGGTACATCTCAATACCTAAAAACCAAATAATCCAATTAAAAAATGGGCAGAAGACATTAACACACAGTTCCCCAAAGAAGATACACAGATGGCCAACAGACACATGAAAAGGTGTTCACCAGTACTTATCATCAGGGAAATGCAAATCAAAACTACAATGAGATATCACCTGATACCTGTCAGAACGGCTAAAATAAAAAAAACATAAACAGTAAGTGTTGATGAGGATGGGAGCAAAAGAAACCTTCTTTCACTGTTGGTTGGAATGCAAATGGGTACAGCCAATGTGGAAAACAGTATGGAGGTTCCTCAAAAGATTAAAAATAAAACTACCCTACTATCCAGCAATCACATTCCTGAGTATTTCACAAATAATACAAAAACACTAATTCAAAGGAATATGTGAACCCCTCTGTTTATAGTAGCATTATTTACAATAGCCCAGATATGGACACAGCTCAAGTGTCCATCGATCTATGAATGGATAAAGAAGATATAGTGTGTATAGATATACACACATAAATACAATGGAAAATTACTCAGCCATAAAAAAGCATGAAATCTTGCCATTTGCACGGACATGGATGGAACTAGGGAGTATAATGCTAAGTGAAGTAAGTCAATCAAAGAAAGACAAACACCATATGATTTCACTGATATGTGGAATTTAAGAAGCAAAACAAATGAGCAAATCGGGGTGGGGAGAGGGAGGGAGAGAGAGAAAAAAAACTGAGAAACACTTTTTTTTAAGTTTTTTTTTTTTTAATTTAAATTCTAGTTAGTTAACATATAGCATAATATTGGTTTCAGGAGTAGAATTTAGTGATTCATCAATTAGATATAACACCCAGTGCTCATCAAAAGAGCCCCCCCCCCTTAACACCCATAACCCGTTTTAGTCCGTCCTCTGCCTACCTACCCTCCATCAACCCTCAGTTTGTTCTCTATAGTTAAGTGACTCTTGTGGTTTGCTTCCCTCTCTCTCTCTCTTATTCCCCTACCCCTATGTTCATCTGTTTTGTTTCTTAAATTACACATATGAGTGAAATAATATGGTATTTGCCTTTCTCTGACTGGCTTATTTGCTTAGCATAATACACTCTAGTTCCATACATTTCCTCACAAATGGCAAAATTTAATTATTTTTGATCAGCAAGTAATATTCCATTGTGTTTATTTACCACATCTTCTTTATCCATTCATCAGTCAGTGGATGTTTGGGCGCTTTCCACAATTTGGCTATTGCTGATAATGCTGCTTTAAACATTGGGGTGCATATGCCCCTTCAAATCAGTATTTTTGTAGCATTTGGGTAAATACCTAGTAGTGCAATTGCTGGGTCGTAGGGGAGTTCTATTTTTAATGTTTTGAGGAACCTCCATACTGCTTTCCAGAGTGGCTGCACCAGTTTGCATTCCCACCAACAGTGTAAGAGTGTTCCCCTTTCTCCAAATTCTCACCAACATTTGTTGTTTCCTATGTTGTTAATGTTAGCCATTATGATAGGTGTGAGGTGGTATCTCATTGTGGTTTTGATGTGTAGTTCCCTGATGATGACTGATTTTGAACACCTTTTCATGTGTCTGTTAGCCATCTGGATGTCTTCTTTGGAAAAATATCTATTCATGTCTTCTGCCCGTTTCTTCACTGGATTGTTTTTTTTTTTTGGGGGGGGTGTTGAATTTATAAGTTATTTATAGATTTTGGATACCAACCCTTTATCAGATATATCATTTGCAAATATCTTCTCGCATTCCATAGGCTGCCTTTTAGTTTTGTTGATTGTTCCCTTTGCTGTGCAGAAGCTTTTTATCTTGACGAGATCCCTACAGTTCATTTTTGCTTTTGTTTCCCTTGACCTCCGACACATATCTAGTAAGAAGTTGCTACAGACACAAAAAAGGTTGTTGCCTGTGTTCTCCTCTAGATTTTGATGGTTTCCTGTCTCACATTTAGGTCTTTCATTCATTCTGAGTTTATTTTTGTGTATGGTGTAAGAAAGTGGTCCAGATGCATTCTTTTGAATGTAGCTGCCCAGTGTTTCCAACACCATTTGTTGAAGAGACTGTCTTTTTTCCACTGGATATTCTTTCCTACTTTGTCAAAGATTAGTTGACAATATAAATATGGGCCCATTTCTGGGTTTTCTATTATGTTACATTGATCTATGTGTCTGTTTCTGTGGTAGTACCATACTATCTTGATGACTACAGCTTTGTAATATAGCTTGAAGACTCTTAACTACAGAGAACAAATTGATGGTCACGGTGCGGGGGGGGGGTTGCGGCGCACGGAGGGGATGGGTGAGGTAGGTGATTTTGATTAAGGAGTGCACTTGTTGGGATGAGTACTGGGTAAATGAAATAAAAACTTTGAAAAATAAAAGAATTCCTATTGAACCAAATTTCCTTTACTGACTTTTATAGGGATCTGAAAGTCAAGACACAAAACAGTGTTTATATGTGAAAATGATACTTCTTTGTAGGTTTAAAGTTCTTTTGGGGAACTTTAATACTTGTAGAAGAAGAAATTATTTTTTTCAATGGGTTTAAAATCTATGGTGATTAAGCATGCTGACAGTCTCTAAGAATGAATGCTAAGCTTTACAACATTGAAAACATGTATGTTGATAAAGGCACATTAGGGGCTAATAGCAACTTTTGTAATATTTTATTCTGAAATGGCACATTTGGTTAGTCTTTTAGAAAATGGCCTAATTTGTTGAAAAATTATTTCTGTCACTATTTCTTTGAAGGGGTAATAGTTGGCATAAGATGATGTTATTACTGGTTTTCTCCCATTTAGGATAAAATAACATAACATACACAATAAAAGCAGTTTTAAATTCTTTCTCAAGGATTCCAAATCTGCGTGATCTCTTCCCATCATCCATTGATACACTACCAAAGAATGAAAAAAATTACATTTAGGTGCCTTTAAAACTTGGATCTAACTTACTCCCTTGCAATGTTGATTAGCTACTCCTCAATGCTCACTGGGTGCCTACTATGTGCCATGGATTTTGACAGTTGTGAAGAACAAGAAAGAAGGAAGCCTCATTCCCTGTTCTGTTCAGGGGGAGGGGAGGATAGCAATGGGTTTTGTGGGGCTATTGTGCTAACTGAATATTCAAAGAAAGCTTGAATGTGTACGCAGAAGTTGGGGGTTGTCCTGTTTTCAAATTACTATGAATATACCTGATTTATTACTTAGGCATCTTATATGCTACTCAAGTTCACATTCTTTTGTTTGAACTGCTCTAAAAACACTGGAAATGATGACAATGTAATCGTTGTTGATATCAGTGTCTCCATGTATATAGGAAGATACAATCTAACTAAATTTAAGTAATTACTGTTTCAAGTTAACAAAAATCAGAGAAAAGGTAACATAATATGGCAGACTTGGTGAGAATCGTATTTCTATTAAGTGTACCCAAAAGGGCCCCTGCAACCATTTTTCCTGGGTATCTTTGTTTCTTTCTATTTACATACATCATTCATAAACCCAACATAAAGAGCATAGGAGTAGATCGTAAAACTTCCAGTTTCCATTTTCTCACTATTAATTATGAACTACAGTCAGCATATCTTAAAGTTCTATCATTTTGCCTATTTAAATTGGGGTCCAGTTAATTACATTTGTCCTTCATGGGAATGCTGAACAAATACGTTGAATATAGTTGAACTGTAGAAAGGTAATTTATACCTCTTGAATATGTTAGATATTAAACGAAAAAGAATGTCCAAAGTGTTTCTGGTATTCTCGCCATTCGGTTAAATTAATTTTCAATAGGGTTCCAATTCTTGTTCCATTTGAGATCTTGCCAACGAAATAAATAATATCATCACCAGAGTCCATTCTAATTCCTTCACTCTGTGTGTGTGTGTGTGTGTGTGTGTGTGTGTGTGTGTGTGTGTAAACCCTTTAGAATTTTAACCACGACGATTTTAAAGTTTCATTTTGCCCGCCAGCCTTACGAGGGTGCTTAATCTATTAAAGACAAACAAACCTTACCTAGAAACAAGAATAAGTCTAATAGGCATTCATGTGGTACTTGCCATAAAACAGATCCCTCCATCTTTAACTGCAGACCTAAACATTTAAGAAATACGAATACCTTTCCACACTTTGTACAATGAGGCAATTAATTATTATAAAGATGTCTGAATGATCATCAACATTTGTGAAATACATGTTTGGGTGTGAGATATAAACACAAGAATCCCAAGAACGGTCAGGACAGTGCATGGATTCTGTCTCACCCTGCAGTTATGCCCCAGACCTGTAGTATCCCTTACCTGGTGTGGCTTATAGTTCTTATGGCACAAAGTGCTTTCAAACTAAGTTGAATTTGCAACTAATAAACTGTAATGGATGTTACAACTACTTTTCCCTACTTTAGCATTAGTCCTTTATTATAAAATACTGTATACATGTAAATTTCACATAATTACATTGGCTCATCAATCTGTTATTTCCCAATTACATAAAAAAATAGGTACCTAATGAGATTTATGGGTAAAGTGCTGGGAAATATTTTTAAGGCTTCAGAAACCTTTATTTGCATATTCTAATTAGCAGTTTATTAATCTTAAATGCATAAGGAAATTAACTGCCGCTTAATCTCATAAAATTCATCACTGTACTCCTTTATTACACTGCTTTGATATACATTATTTTTTAGTAGCTTATATATTAGAATATGGCAAGCAGATAGAAAATTCCATCTCCTCACTCCAATTACAGGTGTTACCCCACTTACACACTCACCTACATTATATTAACATTTTTATACCTTCTAATAACCTTGGCTTTCAAGGAATTATTTCAATTATTTTCCATTTTTCTTCAACAGCCCTAATTGCCCCTTTCAGAGAATCACTCCAATATCCTGCCTTTCTCCTGAAAAGTGGGCATAAGAATAACTTTGTTATGGAGAACATAGAATAACTTTGTGAGGAGAAAATAGTTTTTCAGGCCATCGGGTGGTCAGTTCATGAAGCCAATTATATCAATTCAGCAAACATTTAAGTCACTTCTACATGCCAGAAACTAGGTACAATACTCAGGGTTGAAGGCAAACTGGAGAAGGTCACAGCTCTAGAGAGTTCTAAAACATGGTTCTCTGGGAAGAGAAGTGTAATTTCTCCTGGTCCCAACCCTGTCTGGTTTCGGGGATACACTTCAGGAAGTTCTCATTGCCTTTAGGTTCTTGGGGTTCACGCCTGGGGCTTTCACTCCCCAAAGTACATATGCAGCCTTGGAGTAGGTTTTTATTTATTTATTTATTTATTTATTTATTTATTTATTTATTTATTTATTTATTTATTTATTTATTTATTTATTTATTTAGCAGTTCAGTGAAGAATGGTATCACTTAGGTACTAAAAGAAAGCACTGTTTAGTCATACTAGGAAGTGCTGAGCAGTTAAGAGATTTAGGAAAAGCTTGTCTTTACCACTTCACAAGGTTATTTTATTTCCAAGTCTAATTTATTCCCATAAAAACCAAATGAAATAAACAACCGATGACAGCAAAGCATGTTCTTCAGTTTCTCATACATAGAATACTTGTCCTTTTATACATACACACACAGAGACACATACGTATATCAAGTAGGGAAAAGTATTTGTAACATTCATTACAGTTACTAACTGTAAATTTAACTTAGTTAGAAAGTACCGTATACTCTGTGTGTCTATATACATACATATATACACACACACATAGAGAGAGAGAGAGAGACAGAGATAGAAAGAGAGAGAGGGAATGAGAGAGAATACAGTGGTAGAAACATTGGAACCACTTGACTTCCTCAGAGTGATTTGTTTAGATCAAAGTCTCCTTTGATTTACGTGATCTATGGTTGATATGTAGTGGATATGCCCTGGTTTGATCATAACAGTTTTTAAAACATAGAAACACTTTTGCACAGGGGCGCCTGGGTGGCTCAGTCAGTTAAGCGTCTGACTCTTGATTTTGGCTCAGGTCATGATCTCACCATTGCTGGGATGGAACCCCATGTAGGACTCTGTGCTGATAGTGCAGAGACTGCTTGGGATTCTCTCTCTCCCTCTCTCTCTGTCCCTTCCCTGCTTATACTTTCTCTCTCTCTCAAAATAAATGAACATTTTTATTAAAAAAAGAAATACTTTTGTACAGTTGGTAAACACCTACTGCTTAAGCCCCTCGAGTCTAGTCCCAGTCTTGATATATTCTGCACCAGTTGTCCTGGGCCCTCCCCAGAGACCCTCTCCCCAGTGTTTCCACATCTCAGAAATGGCTGGGGACCCCAAGATAGTGCTTTAGTGCTGGCGTAGCCCTTGACAAGTGACCATTCTAAATGGTCAGTACCCACGATATACATACAAGTGGTTGAATATTGTAAATACCATTCCTGATCAATGTCCTGATATGCTCGATTATAATCACCACCATGAGGAAAAATAGAAGATACTGCCATGATATTATAGCCACAGCCCTTTAGAAGCACTACAGTTATAATATAAATATGCACAGAAGCCCAAATAGTTTTAAGGATTAAGAATGGGGTAAGTATGGCTCCTTATCTTTTATGTCGCACATCTACTGTTTCCTTACAAACATGCTACACATGGCTGTCTTTCTGTTTCCAGTCTTTGCAAGTCTGATAAAATATCCGTATTATTCACCGCTATGTGGGGGATAATTGTAAAAAGCAATTGATGTGGAAATTTGAGTGAAGGTGTAGATTACAGATCACCTTAAGGCAGGAAAGAATGGATGAAATTTTGAGTCTATACCCAGTAGACTTAAACTAAGAACAAAAACAAAATGGAGAGCGGGAGAGCGAGAGAGACAGAGAGACAGAGACACAGAGAGAGGAGAAGCTCGGCCATTCAGAGCTGATCAATTTGAATCAATATAGCCAAGAGCATCTCTTAAATTTTCATCTTAGTTGATTTAACTCAGGTCCTTTTTGCAATCCTGATTTGAGTTTCTGGGTTCATTTTCAATGAACTACCTTCAAATTATGATTTCCTGGCCCGGAAACTAAAGACCTCTTAAATCAATCAGGGTAAGTGTTAAAGAAATAATATAATTCCAAAGCAAGGCACAAGGGCATTGTTTGGGAAAAAAAAAAAAAAAAAGAAAAAAAAAGACATTCTCTAATTCCCTGAATGGAGTCAACCAAGGGGTACTTAAGAGGCAGATTAAAAACATTTCTGTTGGTTCCACAGACCCAGACCAAGAAGCAAAGGCCACAGAACAAGGAGACCATGCCTCCAGACAATTAGCACTCGATTGCCTATTTTGATTGTTGAGAAAATAGATAAACCGTTACAACATGGTCATGTTTTTGAAATGCATTGTCCATTTTTCCTGGGTCTGCTTTGAATCTACTCCTTCAAGTATATTTTTTAATTAATAGCTTGTAGGAAGGAACTTCTAAGAAATCATCAGACACTTTTTTACTCTTATTGCCTGTTTATGATTTGTTTGTTTGCTCCTCTGTGGGGAAAGCAAAACCAAGAAAAGTCAAAATACAAGTGTTACTTAGATGATTGGCAGACTATTTCCTCAGTGTATGATGTTATAGAAACGGATGTTCCTGAAACAAAAACCATAAAAGATCTTTATTATATTTTTGAAAACATTTGTTTCCTTAATGATGTTTTTCGGAGAGCTCTTTCCCTAAATCTTTCAGATAATGGATCACACTGTAAGATGTCACCTCAAGTTATCACACTCATATATCACTCTGCTTTTCCCAGTGAAACTGATAAAAACCGATAAGTCACCGGAGAAGGAATGACATGGTCTCATTAAAAATAGACATACCACAGACTTCTTTTGAAAATTCCTCCAAGGTAGGTACACTAGTTGAAAAGAGGTTTGAAATGTAATTTTCAAACATTTCTATTTAATTATGGGAAGACTCCATATGTAGCATCGCTTGGCCCTATGGTTTTCTGAAGAAATCTTTCAAACGTCTTTGAATTTCTTCTGTAAGATCATTAAGCACATCTCTAATTGAGCTCCTTCCTCAGATTCACTTACGCTATGTAGACTGAATCCTTCCCCACCCCCAGTTATAAGTAGTATAATATATGTGTTTTTAATTGCTCTTTGAATTTCACAAACCAAAATAACCTAAGACTACTTACGAAGATCTAATTAGCACATTTACCTAAATATGCTTTCATGGTTCTGAAGACATGAGAATTAAAACGCAAATTGTAATGTGTACAGGAGAACCAAGGGAGAACAACTTTGACCACACTGTCTGTAGACGTGGGGTCCCTGTGCTCTAAGTGGGCCATCGTTTTGGATCTTGCCCTGAAGAAAGAAGGTAGAGACTTTGTCCATAAGTTAGAAGCCTTCATTCTGTAGTGTCTTATTAAGACAGTATTAACAAAGCTGAGGCCTTTAATGACATATTATTAAAACAGCAAGGACTCAACTCAGACATCCAGCATCTTCCGAGTAATGCCATAAAAGAATCAATAACAAAGAGAAGAACCATTAGGGAGAAAGAAAGTTCAGTTACTAGTAGAGTAATTCTAGCTTGGTTAATTTTGGGGAAGATCGATCCAATAAGGTTTCTGGTGAAGGTACATCTTAAGAACACTTTCAAAGCCATCTGAGACCATTAGACGTGGGCACAAGACAGCTGGGAGGCAATAAGGACTTCGGGAGGGCCGAGTTTTGATGAGCTGAACTGAAGACTCAAGTATCAGTCCTGGGAAGGTGCATTATACCCAAGAGGAGGATTCAGGGCAAGTTAGAAAGAAACCATCGGTTGGTAGCAAAACCATGACTGGTTATTAATTTTTGGCATGTGTGGCCTATTTAGAAACTCACTAAATTATACCTGCACATTTATTGTTTTAGGTGATAATGAGGTTGAAAAAGGAATCTGTGTTGCCCTTGTCCTTGTAAATCTAGCAGGTTTTAGGGAATTATGGATGATAGTAGCTAACAATAAACACTAGTGCTAAGCCCGTCAAGGACATTATTTCCATTTAACCCTTGTAACAATCCCATGAGGAAATATCCTTCTAATTGGACAAAATTAGTCTTCAATACAGACATGATTCATGTAACTTTGTCTTTTGTAGCTTCTGCTGTGTGAAGAGGAAAGAGGGACCCTCTAGAAACTGAAGTCAATAAAATTACTCGCTGAAAACAAAAATTAAAAAAAACCAAAACCACACAATATCCTAAAAAGATATCACAACTGCCATTTATTAGCAAGGCACCGGCTAATTGCTTTATACACATTATGTCACAACACACGCTGTTATCTCACACAGTATGTGCGAAGCCAATATCATTATCACCCATGTTTCACAGAGGAGGTCAACTGATATTCTGAAGAATTATGGACATGATGGCATTTCCTCAACCCAAGTGGCAAAGCCAGGCTTCTAACCCAGCTTCGTCTAACTCCAACATCTGCTTTTGTCCCTTTGTCATGGATTCAAATGTAACCCCTCCCCCCCCCCCGCCCCACCCAAAGAAACATCCAAGTCCTAACTGTGAGTGTGACCTCATTTGGAAATAGGGTCTTTGCAGATGTAATTAAATGAAGGATCTCAAAATAAAACCACCCTGAACTGCAGACGGACTGTACTTGCAGTGACCATGTCTTTGTAAGAGAAACAAGACTGGAGACACGTGGAGACACAGAGGGGAAGGCCACGTGAAGACAGAGGCAGAGACTGGAAGGATGCCACTGTAAGCCAGGGGGGGCCTGGAGCCCCCAGTATTGGAAGAGGAAGGAAGGAGTCTCTCCTGGAGCCCTCCGAGGAAGACTGGCGTTGACAATACCTCAGACTTCCAGCCTCTAGAATTGTTAGCGAATAGATTTTTGTTGTTTTAAGCCACCACAGACTTGGTGAACTAACACGGCCCCGGTAAAAGGGCCGATTCCCTAAGTTGAAAGATCTAAGATAAAAAACTGATAGGAAGGAAGGAATAAAGTAGCTCGTTACGTGTATTTTTGATAAGACACACTAAAATCAGAAAAATCTTCAAAGAACGAATTGAATGCTATAGGAACTTTCTCAGCTATCAACTGGAGAATCTAGACTCTACGCAGGGAAACTCTAACCTTACCTTACTTGGGGAAAGAAAACAAGGGACAACCTTTATTTTATGTTGTGATAAGGAATGGATTTTATGTAGAAGCTCCAACTGCCAGTGTAAATTCCTCTGGATCTTATCATGATGAAGATAATTACTTGAACCCTATCGCATTTAAACAACTATGTAAAATACATTTTCTCAGAGATTCTGCCATCCATTATCTCAAGAGACTCAGCAAGGCACATTGAAATACTACTTATATGAATCACTCTCTATAAATAATATTGTACTGTTATACTGCTCTCTCTCTCTTTTTTTTTTTTTTTACAATAGAGAGCTTTCTTTATAAGCAAAAACTCTAATATCACATCTTTTCATTGCCTGCAGCTTTAAACATTTTCAGAAGCAGAAACTATAGTAATAGCAGTTTGCAAATGAAGTGGTTTGAAAATCTTAAACTGCAATTTTCTCCCAAACAAAACAACAACAACTAAAAAAAAAATCTCTAAGGAGAGATGAAATTGTAAACTCTTTTATTTGGTATTCAGATGTTACTGGATATGCTTTCAACAAAAATATTCTCCATTTAAATAGCCTCTATATCTTTCCCCCAAAATCTTTTCTTCCATATTATCTGCCCACAATGAAAATGAGGCTTAGCATCTCATGCTAGCCCAATTATTCAGATGCATTATTCATTTCCTTTCTGCTTATGTATTATTGCACAGCCTGAAATTTCCTTCCGAATTAAAAAAAAAATAATAAAAGTGAATAGTCATCGCTACAATGTATCTCTTGTTTATTAAACCTCCCCCAAGTAGTCAGTGCTGTTAATGACACGCTCCTTACCCTGAAGAGTGTTCAAATACATTTTGGCACATATTTTATTATTTTTACCTCATAGGACTTGATGTTTTGGAAAGCTTCAGCTAATGCTCAGATCACTCAGCATGTATTAACAATTGTTTTTTTTTTCTTCCTTTAAAAGTCCTGAAGAAGTACAGGGTGGCTTTAATTTCCATCTCTTCAGCTACCCCTGATTACTTTTCATTATTTATCGAAACTCACATTCACTTAAAACAGAGTCTCATTTCCATTGGTCTGCATCTGGGGGCTTAAGAGCCCTGCCTCCAGTCTTGGACATTCTTCCCGTTTATTCTTTGGAACTGTGATTAGGGCTGCCCCAGGGCTGCCACCGTCACTTTCATTTAGATTCAAGCGGAGGTCAGTGAAGCAGCCCATGGAACCAGGAGGGACAAGAGGCTACCGTCCTTTCTCAACGGGGTAGCAGAAGAAGGGGATTATTTTCTCTTGTATAGCTAGGGGGCAGCACTCGATAGTGGAGAGGAGGAGCTTTAAATTCATTTCAACTTAATCCAGAGCGTTGATCTGCCCTGTCCATGGATAATTACTTCACTTCTCGGAGTCTCATTTTTTATTTGGCTGAGAAAACAGAAGAAGCATGTTGCAAGGATTAAATGATTAAATAAGATAATGTGTGTAACAGATAGCACAGCACTCAGACCACGGATGACACTCAGCCACATGATGATCACCTTCAATTCGCTCCTGCACACTGCTACAACTTTGACTTGGCTGTCCACAAAAGGAAACACACACTCCCAGAGTGCTTCCCTTAATTGGGAGGACCATGGCCCCTTTTTTAATGGTTCTTCATAATATCTGCTATGGTGAATGAACTGAAGACTGGATCGAAAGTTCTGCAAGCAGGTGTAGCCCACAGCCCGGTGTGAGCTCCTACTGTTCCATTGACTTTGGGGCCGTTCCATTTGATTTAGCCAGTCTTCCCTTCAGCAGGGACTTGGTCACCGCCAGGGGAGCTCATACCTGGGAGGAGGGCATAAATCTTGAGGGCAAAGTACTCAGGAGCCCCACAAAAATCTCTGCACTTGAGTCACAAGGAGTACTAGTGTTCTAAATGTTATTTGCTGTTCTAAGGAAACAATTTGGGAGACATTCTACATTGCATCCCATTTTTAGGAATTCAAAATGCTTATTATAAGGTATAAAGTAAATCAACCTAGTTATTTTGACCAGATAACTTTTCTTTTCTTTTTTCCCCCTCAGATGATCACACTGTACAGTAAGGTGCGTAAGACAGAACTTGAAAAATGGAGCTCTCGCGTCCATGGATAGAGCTGAAGGACGGTTTTCTCAGCAGTTGTTCTAAGAGCCCCTGCTTCTTCAAGGGCCTCTTAGAGAGGACCTCTGTGCCCACTCTCCCTCCAGCTTCCTCCTTGTCAGTGTTCTGCGGACGAGGCGTTTGTTCCAGACGAGCAGGAGAATTTCAAGAGGCATTCACACACCTGGTATATTAGGACGTGAGCCTCAAGCCTCCTCTTTATGGCGGCTGCCGTGGATTCAAGATTGAGGAGGGGCTGAGGCCACATGGAACCAAGAACTCAGGAGAAAACTAACACTCCAGAATTACTGAAGACTGTTTCAGATCCTTATACATTGGGCAACGTGTCTTCCCATGCATTTTATTTACAGGTTACCATTTTCACTACAGTCAGAAGCTACTAATAACAGGGATGACGTCCCAATGGAGAAAGAAGAATAGTAAAACACTAGTGTCACTTCTAAAAGATGGGATCCAAGCAGAATCAAGAAATTCCCAGATGTCTGGAAGAGAACAGAAGTAGGATCCTAGGTTACCTGCCGTTACTGCTGTTTCCTGAAGAGATGATGAGGGTTAGAAAAGTAGATAAATTCAGGGGCGAGAACATAGTCCATCTAGTCTGTGGTTGTGAGGAAGCCTTAGGAGTGGATCCAAAGCCTGAGGTGGTGTTGACGTGATAGTCAGAAGGATGACCAAGGCCAATGGATGATGAATTCTGGAAGCGGACAACAGTGATGCTGACAGAAAGCAAAAGAAGTGTCGAATTACCTGAACCCACGGATGGAGACTGGGCATGCCCAGGCACCCAGTGTCCCTCTGTAGAATAACAAGCAGGGAAGCTTCCTTGAGACTGAATGGAGTCACTGTTTCACTAACAGTAAATCTTACCAATAAACTAGTGCCATATTGACCCAAATAAGAAATCTCACACCCAGCGTGGGCAAAGATGTGGGCGGTTGACAGCATATGCTGGGTGGAGGTAAAATATCATTTGACAACGTTCTCCAAAAGCCTTAAAGTAGACAGCCTTTGACACAAACAAGCCCACTTTAGGACTTTATTTTAATAAAATTGATTAATTAAGGACCTAGGCAAAGATATGGTTACAAGACTGATAATTTTAATATTATGATGAAGGTTTTTGATAAAATTGTATCCAGACGTTAAAATTTATGCTGCAGATACTTATTTGCACTGAAAGCTTTTCAGTGTATTTTTAAAAATTAAGTAACACGAAGCTAAGCATAATCTTATTTTGTGTTATAAAGCAACAACACAGGACAAGTCTAATTGAGTGACACTGGAGATGTTAGTCGTGGTTATCACTGGGTGGTGGACTTCAGGTGGTTTTTAATATCTCACCTCTGTCTGCTTTTCGAAACTTAATTATTAATAACTTTCTTTTGTTTACCTGAGTTTTATTCTTTTTCCCACCGTTAACCTAAATCAGTTACTTTTTATTTTTAATTAAAAAATCTTTTTAACGTTTATTTATTTTTGAGACAGAGAGAGACAGAGCATGAACAGGGGAGGGTCAGAGAGAGAGGGAGACACAGAATCTGAAACAGGCTCCGGGCTCTGAGCCGTCAGCACAGAGCCCGACGCGGGGCTCGAACTCACAGACTATGAGATCATGACCTGAGCTGAAGTTGGACGCTCAACCGACTGAGCCACCCAGGCGCCCCCTAAATCATTTATTTTAAGCAAAAAAATAATGTTTTTAGAAAGAGCTGATCTCACCCATGGGAATGGCTAAAATGACACACTGTGAATGGTCGGCAAGGATATGGAGCAATGCGAACTCTTCTGCGCTGTTGGAATGATGTAAATTGGGTAGAATTACCTTGGGAAACTGGAAGCCTCTACAAAAGCGGGACATACACATATGCTAACTACGACCCCAAATCTAGATAGAAGTCATATGTGTATGTGTGTGTGTGTGTGTATGCGCATCTGTAGGCATATGTATATATCAACGTTTACACAAACACACATGAGACTGCAGCAGCAATATTTGGATTACTTCCACACTGGAAATAATGGAAATGTCTACCTACGGTCAAGCAGACCACAAGTCATGGTATACCCACACAGCAAGGAGAATGAGCTATACCACCTTCGACACAGATGCAGCTGCCAAATTAAATATTGAGCAAAGGGGGCTAGATGTGACAGAGGACCTACTGTATTCCTATACAAAGTTCAAAATCAGGGGAACCCGTTGGTGGTTCCAGAAGTCAGGAGCGTGGTTGTCTGTGGGGACGGAGGTTCAGAAAGGGTTGCCAAGAGGTCTGCTGGGACCCAGTGATATTTTACTTCTCGGTGTGCATCCCGATGACAGAAGTGAATTTGCTTTGTGAAAAGTAATCCAACTTTACACCTTTGATTTTTACACATATCTCTACGGATGTTCCGCTTTAACAAAATGTGACTTTCGCAAGAGCTGGTTTCAGGCGGGGGACAGGATCGGGGTTAGAGCTGCGGGCCCCCTGCACCTGCGCGGTGTGGGGGGGGGGCCGGTCACCGACTGACGGCACTGGGTGGAGAGAGTAGATTTGAATCTCTGGTGTGGGGCTCCGTCTGAGCTGCGTAACAACCGCAAGAGGGGCAGATGAGGCCAGAGATACGGCCAGGGGCCAGGCCGCGAAAGACCCTGGAGAGTCAAGATAAGGATTTTGGTTTTCATTCTAAGTGCAATAGGAAGCCATTTCTATTTACAGCGCAGGTGCAGAGAGATTTCAGAAGAATGCAAGCCCAGGAACCGCACTGGACTGCTGAAGAGCAAGACTGGCAGTGAAACCTCAGAATGCTCCAGTTAGTGTTCCGGCTGCAGCGCATCCTTATCTTGAAGGAGAAAAAAGGCTGAGCTGAATTCTGAGGATCAACCTCACAATTGCGGCAGAAAAAGGAAAAAGATGCAGGCAGAGCAAGGCTACACAATCTCGTGACAGATTTTTTTTCCCATTATGTAAGAGCTTTTGCAGACGCAGCGGCAGGTGTAGAAGCTGGTGAAATGTTATTTTGGAATAAAAGAAAATACCTTTCCCTTTATGTTGGCCAGACACCCTGCTTCCTCTTCTCTTCCAAAAAAGGAAAACTCTCAAAAAAAAAAATAAGTTCACTGTCCTTTTGCTGCCGCCACAGACAAATGTCTAAATGGGATATTCTCTTCATGCTGGTAGATACCGTAAAATCATTTGGCATTATCCCCTGGACAGAGATGCATTTAATAGGAATGTGATTCTCTTATTTGGTGATATTCACTTAAAAATAAAAAGGAGGTTTTATAATGACAATCATGGAAATGGAAATAATTAGGTTGTAAAAGAAAATCTCCCAAAGTCTAATAGACAGTTTGCTTTGAAAGAAAAAGACACCAATAACACGAAGTAATTGAAACTAACAATGAGAATGGCAATTTAAAAGCATAAAAGTTAAAAATAACGAAATTTGACTCCAATTAAAATGTGTACCATTATTTGACAACTATAAATATTAGAATACGTTGAAATATCACTATATTGAGGGAAAATGAGTAAGATGGGTCAAGAGATGTTGTCCAACTCGATTAACACAGCTTTACCTTAAAAAACATTACCCAAACAGGGGCACCTGGGTGGCTCATTCGGTTAAGTGTCTGACTTCGGCTCAGGTCATGATCTCACGGTTCATGAGCTCGAGCCCTGGGTCGGGCTCTGTGCTGACAGCTCGAAGCTCGGAGCCTGCTTTCTATTCTGTGTCTCCTCTCTCTGCCCCTCCCCCACTCGCTCTTTGTCTCTCTCCCCCAAAAATAAATAAAAGTGTTAAAAAATTAAAAAAAAATACCCAAATGTATAAGGATTTTCCCAGAGAGATAAAATTGGAGCTACATCAACAGAAAATCAATCATTTTATTGATTTCCAGGTATCTAGGACATAAGTACTAATACAAAATATTGTAAGGAATTTGTATAAAACCCATTAGGCTTGACTTCTATAGACCTATAAACAGGCGATTTCTGTTCTCAGAGAATATGGTAAACAATTTCATAATATCCTTATTGTGCTGGTCATACAAAATACAAACACAGAAGTGACAAAATATGCTAAACCTACATCCTTTCACTATCAGAAATTACCTCATGCTAAACTGACCTTTTTAAAAAATGTTTATTTATTTTTGAGAGAGAGATAGACAGCGTGAGTTGGGGAGGGGCAGAGAGAGAGGAAGACACAGAATCCCAAGCAGGCCCCAGGCTCTGAGCTGTCAGCACAGAGCCTGACGCTGGGCTCGAACCCATGAACTGCAAGATCATAACCTGACCTGAAGTTGGACACTTAACAGACTGAGCCACCCAGGCGCCCCTGGACTGACTTCCTTGAACTGATTGCCTCTTAATCCTTAGGTGCAAGATGAACAATTTAGTTGATTAGTCTTGGCTGCGGGTTCTCTGACTTTTTGATACAAACTCAAGAATGGAAAGCACTGGGGTCTCGATAGCCACATTTCTTTGTTTTCACGTTAATTGCTGGGTGTATTTGTCAGCCAGAAAATTAAAAAAAGAAAGAAAAGAGAAGAAAAGAAAAGAAAAGAAAAGAAAAGAAAAGAAGGAAAAATGTTAATATTTTGATTTCATCGAGGATAGAAAAGAAAACCTGCTTTTATATTTCTGGCGTCACAACCTCATACGTTGCAGCCAAATGGCAACTCGCACTCTGATCTTTCTCTGACAAGCAGACGTCTCAGGTGCACGGCGACCTCAGAATGCAAGGACTCAGATTATCAGTGTGGTGTCCAAAAGAAAGTACAGATTTTAGTATTCGAAGGGGGTTGTGCACACCAGCTCTGACAGTTAGTATGTGAGGGGCACCACGAACATGTTCAAACCCACTAGAACCTCATTTTTCTCCTCCGTATAATAGGACTAACAGTTTCTACCTCCCAACATTCTGTAAAGAATAGAGCAGGTAACAAAAGATAACACAAAGTTGCCTAGCAAAGAGTCGATGTTACATAAATGTTATCTTCCTTCCGTCCTTTGTGTGTGGAAAGAAAACTTAACATTACATCATATTATTTATCCACGATACCGTCAAAGGAATCACTCTTCTAGATGGATTCTTAGTCATTTGACGCTACATGACTGTTACTCTTGTCTTTTGTAGACAGTGCATTGATCCATAAGATGAAAGACAGTGTACTCGTTTGTTAGAGCCTCCATAATAAAATTCCACAGACCGGATATCTTGAACAATAGAATTCTCTGCCCTCAGAGTTCTGGAGGCTAGAAGTCCAAGATCAAGACGTTGGCAGTTTTGTGTTTTCTGAGACCTCTCTCCTTGGCTTGTGGACGTCCGTCTTCTTGCCGTGTCTTCACGTGGTCTCTCTGTGCGTCCAAATGGATTCTTCTCATAGGGATGCCAGTCCTATTGGATTAGGGCCTGTCCTAACAGCCTCGTTTTAACATAATTACCTCTTTAGTGGCTTCTCTCCAAATGCAGTCACGTTCTAGGGTGCCTCCAGGGCTTCAGTAAATGAATTTGCACAATCATAGGCACACAAATCGCAGTGGGGGTACAGGCATAATTTCAATATTTTCAATTGCTTAAATGATTTTCGTCCTAAGAAGGAGCAAAATGATACTTCAGTAGGGAGGTTTTCTCCTGGAGAGGATTACTTAAGGGTCGGAAATGATGTCTAAGGAAGGCAATGTTCAACACTATTATCTGACCCCTAGCCCTTCAAACCATGAGCTTCCCCTCTTCCCCACGTTGTGCTTACTCTGAGTATTTGGAATAGTTCTGGAGTATCAGTAACAACCGATTTGAAAAAAAAAAAAAGTTCTTTCATACCAAATCTCCTCTAGGCAAACAATACCTCTGAGTATCATGTGGACGTTTCAAGAGTTGGCCTGGCCCATGACAGCAGCTGTCCCCTGTGCTTTGGGATGATGCACATTTGCACATGTTACATGTTTTTCCTTCAGCTAAGGCCAGGGTTCTTAACCTAGCGGCTGTGGGAGTTGGGAGTCCATCACCTCTCTGAAATATATGCAAAATGGGTACGTGAACCCACATTATTTCCCTAGGAAGATGCTTCGTGTGTCTCCGCCAGATCATTGAAAGGTTTCGTGTTCTGTCTTTCAATCATTCAACTAATCCTCATTATAATAATGTTGATTACTATATTGCTGGGCACACTTCTGTGTGCTGGTAATACAGTGATGAAGCTAATATCCTTGACCTAAAAACAGGCTTCGGAAGCCCTAATCTAAAGCTTAAAGTAACTGTTATCACTCTTCTCCCTGTATTCCAAAAATGAATAATTACCCTACTTGATTGTTTTACAAATGAATATTTTCCAAGTCATTTATAAGCATTAAGAGGTTTTATGTGTTACCATTAAAGAAGTAATTATGGGAAATCATGTTTACTACTTCTAAAATTATATCTCTATATAAAATTATATACATGCATATATGCTTATATATAAATTATATATTTGTATATAAATGATAATATAAAAACTTTTCTGTTTTAAGTTATTGCACTGCTATGCATTTCCACTCCCCAAATAAAATGACAAATTTATATTAACTTAATATTCTGCTAATTCTCAGTGATTCAACAGATTTTGCTACATAGAAAACTGGGCTTTACTTTCATTCTGTAGAGAACGTAGCAGAGTGACTTATATTGAGTAGATATTCAGGAGATGTTGGTACAAAGACCAACATTTGGTAAAACGGACACAATTTAAATGATTGGATGGGTAAATAAACAGACAAGTCCACATGTAGAAATAAAGGGCTTTAAAAACTAGACTGCTTTTGTGGTTATAATTACACACAGTATACAAACTAGTAATTGCAGGACATCGCCTCAGGAGGGAAACACAACTGAGGGCCAGTTCCTACAGGCAGCATGTTCTTGGCCAGGATGCTTTCAGCAACCAAAGACATCTTGAAGATGCCTATTACGGAGCAAGGGAAAGAATAAACTAGACTTTCCTCTCATTGAACCTGTCTCTTAGGTAGACAGAAGCCAAAAACCTATTCTGGTATTAGGTGTCCCCCTCTCCACAGGACATTCCTTGAACTAAGGGGACTTGGTTTTGCTTTATTCCCCCCATCGTTTTTTTTTTTTTTTTTTTTTTAATAATGCTGTAGTAACAGTACTATTTCCAGAGTTGCATGCAAGGTCTTTTGAAGCAGGAGCAGTCAATGGGGCAAAAATCACAGTCTAGACCTGAATAGTTTTCTTTTTGTAAAAAATTATATCATGAAATTTTTTAAGTTTATTTATTTATTTTGAGAGAGAGAGAGAGAGAGAGAATGCGTGTACATGTGGAGGTGTGCATGTGGGGAAGAGGCAGAGAGAGAGAGGGAGAGAGAGAGAATCCCATGCAGGCTCCACGCTATGAGTGCGGAGTCTGATGTGGGACTCCAGCCCCACAAACTGTGAGATCGTGACCCGAGCTGAAACCAAGGGTCAGATGCTCAACCGAATGAACCACCCAGGTGGCCCTACATCAGAGGCTTTTTGAGGAATAAAATTAAAAGGTATCACAAATTGCTGGAGTCATGGTGCAATCAACTGGATTTCTTGGCTTGTGATTAAAGTAATAAAAATTTCATTTGATTGTGTTAATTTGCTAGGTGTTCTAGGTGATCAAATGGTAGAGGCCAACAGGCCTATAGATGTTACTGAAATTTTCCAGAACTTTTTTTTTTAAATGTAGTAGCTGCACTAGCCCCAAGCGATAGAAGACACAGAAATAATGAACTATGAAGCTAATGAGTCAGCGCCAATAGGAATTCCTATCACCAAATTCTGAGCGGGCTACGCTCTTCAGGTAAGAAGTGGCCATTACTCACTCGCACTCATACAAGACTACCATCTGCTACTTGATGGTACCACTCGTCTCTTTGCAAAAAAGAAGCCTTTGGGGATGGCGGGCCTGATGTTCTGGGCTAATTTTAAGTTAGATAATTGTATGTTGCTTAGCTACGTTTCCCAAGTAGTTTTTTCTGAATTTCCTGCCTCACCCCTACACCTTAATTTCATTTCCTCCTCTGACTCTTGCCAAGAGCCGCAACGCACCATTAATCAGCTCCAGGATTCAGGAGCAGATGTAGGGGCTGTGCCATATCCCATCAGTGGGCTCAGTGACTCCTGGGATGTGGTCCTTTAGGCTGTGGTATGGATGCAGAATCCGGACTATGGTTTGTAAAGGACAAAGAGTTTTTAAAGAAGGGAGGGTACTTACTGATCAAAGTGATGTTGCATTTACATTATACAAATCAGATTGGGGGCGTTGCATGTTTGATGAATAGTTGTACCGTCTGATTATTAAAGGAAGTAAGTTGAAAACTGGTATTGAATTTTTTTTAATTTTTTTTTTTGTTTATTTATTTTTGAGACAGAGAGAGACAGAGCATGAACGGGGGAGGGTCAGAGAGAGGGAGACACAGAATCGGAAACAGGCTCCAGGCTCTGAGCGGTCAGCACAGAGCCCGACGCGGGGTTCGAACTCACGGACCGCGAGATGGTGACCTGAGCTGAAGTCGGACGCTTAACCGACTGCGCCACCCAGGCGCCCCTCGGTGTTGAATTTTTTAAAGAAAAGACTGGCCTTTCTTGCAAGCCTACAGCAAGCCAAACATGCATATCCTGAGGGTTTAGGGTAATGGACCACTTAGGGAGAGGGACTGGTACTTTTATTAGTGTCAGAGACGTGAAGGACACATGGCTTTGGTGACTGAAATGTAAGTCAAACTTTCTATTAGGGTACTACTCTGTCATGGTGCAGGCTGGCAGACTAGAGGCCGTTTATATTGAGAAGCAATCACAAAGGAGGCCCCTGAATTTGGAGGGTCGGAGCAGAGGAAATTCCTCCATAGCTCCCACTACCACGAAGGTCCACTAAGTTCTAAAGCACTCAGGGGACTGTCTTAGTTGGTGTGGACTGTGCCTTGAAGTGGGGAGCTGACCTTTACTGAATTGGGTTTAAACTCTTCTTTGGACAATATTCTGTTTCCGGAGGAAAAAATACACGGCTTAAAACTGAAACGCGAGAGTGTTAGAAGAGAGGAGTTACACAAAGAAAACGACAGTATATTCTCTGAACATCACATCAAATATGCAATGAAACCATTTGGGCTCTCAAGACAAAGGAAAGGGCAACAGAAAACCACAGACATTTAGGGCTGAGTTAAGAGACACCTTGACTCTATAGTATGGCTGGGGGAGCAGGGCAGAGCCTGGTACAGATAGAAAGCTCAGGAAAGACACCATCATCGTCAGGAAATCAGCTTATAATAGGTTTCTAACAACCACAATCAGGATAGCATCCCCTGGAAGACAGGTGGCTGGATATGAGCACTTAAGTTTTACCGCGCATGTTGGGTGGCTGGGTGGGGCTTGAGGATGCTGACAGGGGACAGTGTACATGGTTCCAACTGTCCCACACAACCTTTAGCAAGGACCTCAGCCAACTATGCCTTTGGGGTCAGTGTGGGGCGCAGTATGAATTCAGAGGCTCAGCAGTCTCACACCTTCCTACTTCTCTTTAGAAGGAAACTATTTAAAACAGCTTTAATAGGAGATCCGTGCCTTAAGGGATCAGGTCTTATGCCTTTCATAACCATCCCCAGTAATTAGTAGCTAAAGAGAATAGATGGCCAATAAACAGTGGCTCAGAGAATGAATGGCCAGATGAAGGAACGACAAGCGATTCAAAATTAAATATGAAGGGTTTTCCATGCAAAACAGTATGTACAAGGTGAGGTGGTGCACTAGGAAACTTGATGCTAAAACTTAATTATGCAACAAATGTAAAATGTCTGGCAACAGAGCGTTCCCCGTCTCTGTCCAGAGGATTTTAAAGCAAGGCAATAGGGGCTCCAGGTCTCGCATGAAATTGTGAAGACCGTAGCAACGGGGAAGATATGTAGCACCAGGGTAACCGCGTAATCGAAACATGAGGGCCTCCATATTGTTTCCTCTACAGATAAGCAGAGTTGGTCAGAAAACAGGAGGACGAGGTTCTCCATTCAAAGAAAAAAAAGGTGCAGAAAGAAGGGAATAAACTGCAAAAGACAAGACTCCTTTGAACAATCTTGATAAGGGCTGGCATATTTACCACAACAGTTTGTGCATAAATTAAAGGTGTTTACAGGTGTTTGGTTCCTGCACAACATGGCGTAATTCACACGACCACAGCTTCGCCTGGCTCATAAATACACATGAACATTTTTTATGCAAGTGGCATAGTTATAAAGAAATCTAAATCCCAATGTGTTAATTAAAGTATCACTTTACATTCTGAGGACATCCAGGTGGGCTCTCAGGAGAACAAATGAGATCGGAAGATAGGAAATTATTTTTAATATTTGCAAACACTGAGAAAATATTTGTGTTTTGTTATTTTGTTTTCCACCTCATTTCAGTTTCTTTGTTATTCTTTCAAAGCAATCTCTTAGGGGAAAAAGGCATTATGCAAATTTCACATCAAGTGATGTTTTATATTACATCACCTCATTAGGCACATCCTAGTAGGTTTCAGGAGCTCTTTAAAAGAAAATCCCTTCCCTTCTCTCCTTCTCCCTCCCAGGGGCAAATCGGCTGTCAATCTTAAACAAATTTAATATATCTGGCTATAAATTAATTGTATTACTCTGTAGTCATTCCCATTTAGGTTTCTTCTGGCCTTATCTTTCCTTGTATTGTCATATGACAGCTTTCCAGCAGAGTTCCATGCAAAGCACACGTGACCTGCCTTTAGTATTTTCAACAGTAACACATGGATAGATAATAAGGCTCATTCACCTCAATGGTTTCTCCATCTTGGTGGTATGTGTTACCACAAAAGCTTCCAGGGAGTAGATGGCTTCACATTAAGACTTTTTTGCTGAGCAAGGGCGTCTTCATTTTCACAGTCAGTTCCAAATCGGAAGCTCTAATATGATGAAAATGATCAAAATATCTATAAAAGTTACTAAGAAGTAAAGTACTGTGTCTGCATATTCCATGTGATCCCCATGGGGAGCCAAAATCAAGTTTCCCAGCAATGAATGCAAACATCTCAATCAAAATGATGATGATTTCCCTCTCAGAACTGGAAAAACACTAAGGATTTAGTTATATGTAGGCCACATCGTCTAAGTCTATCCAACTTTCATTTTCTTTGTCTTTCCTAGGCTTTGAAAAGGAAATTCAGTTACTTGTGTGCAATAATGCAGCACCAGAAACATTTTTTCCCCCACGACATCGAGGATTGGAAAGACCTTGAAGAAATCATCTCTGTTGTCTTGGGTTGTCAGTATTGGGGTTTTGGGGACTTTCCTGAAAAGCCTTGAAACGAAGATGGTCTTCTGTTAGTTAAACCAAAACATCAACTCAAAGCAAGGACTGGAACAAATTTACTACTAGGCCACCAACACTCCATGGTCATCTGATTGAATATGCGAACAGAGCTAAATAATCAAAGACAAGGTCAGAAGGAATCTAGAAAGATAACTAATATGTAAATAAGAGGATAGTGAGCAACATGAACTTTCCATGACTGCAGGCTAAGAAAAAGGGCTCTATGGCCTGAGGATAGCCAGTGCCTTTGACTCCCCAAACCTGGTTCACTCCTTGTGTTCCAAGACCATGCTCAAGAAGCAAGCATGTGATTCTAATTTGGTTCCCCATATGGTAGCCCCGCAGGGAGCGATTTGGCAGGGTTGAGAACAAAAGCATCCAGTCCTTTTGGCATTCCATTTTTCATTATAAATTGACACATCATCATCCTGGTTTATATTTGGCCCTCCATGTACCTTGCCTGCATGGAATGCGCTGGCCAGACCATCCCATCCCTTGAGCAGTTACTCTTTTCATTTTAAATTAATATAGCAGCATTTTGACTGTAGATCTCAATCTCACAGACTGATTATATTTGAGATCAAACTGGAGTGTGCTGATAAATCAAGTTCTATCAAAAGAATCTGACTTTGAATCGTAGAAAACTCATTAAAGTAATGTCAGATATCTTGAGAGACAGCCTTCGAGACTTCTCCATGTGCTGTAATTTGATGCAAGTTAAGTTTCTTTTCCTTTCTGAAACTTCTACGCATAGGCAAGCATTTCATCCACACTATCCTAAGAAGTTGCTTTGGACAAAATCTCTACTAAATCCTTTCTAATATAAGAGAAGCCAAATATCTCTGTTTTTCTACTTTCTCATTAAAAATGAAATTTCTAAGGTGGTTCAATATTATTTTTATTTTCTCAAGGACTTCTTTTTTTGTAGACCTTTCTCCTATATATATAATCCCAATTATGTTTCTCCTCCTCAGATCATTTACGCTTTTTAAAAATTTCTCTGAACCATGCCTACACATATTTTATACATTTTGCCTGGGTTAGGCTGTCCCTATCTTGAGGTGATAACAGGATGACAGCCATTCTGAGTGGTAGTACAAAATCAATTCTTAAAAAACACTGGTTATATATTTCTAGACTATTCTTACCCCCAGGTGATTTTTTTAATTCATATTGAGTCTATGTTACTTTAGATCCCTATTTCCCATCTTTGACCAAAGCCAACCCCTCTCCACTGAATACGTATCTGTTCTGGGTAAAAGACTTGGGCTTTAGCAGTTTGGCATCAAATTATGTTTAGCTTTAATTTTTTTCACTTCGGTCATTTTGTAAACAGTTTAGTAAATTATAGTCAACTTTTAGTTATTTCCAGCCCAATTATTTTCCCCGCAAATGATGTTACCAACTTTGGTAGCAAACACCTATTCCATGTAAGTAGTTAGATTTCTTTGCATTTCAAATAAGCTCTGTGTGGTGTTATTTTCAAGAAGTGTATCAGAACTAGCCATGAAGGAATTCCATGGAGTTCCATGGAATTATGTAGGGTGTGTGTGTGTGTGTGTGTGTGTGTGTGTGTGTATGTGTGTGTGTGGCATTCAGAACACATAGAGATACATTAGATTATCACAGATACCCGCACTGGTGCATACCCCAACAGGTGAAAAAATACACACACACACACACACACACACACACACATAGCGAAGGTAGATCCTTTGCCTAATATGAACAACATCTACTACAAGGCTAGAAGGAAGAAGAATAATAAATTGTCTAGGGATAGAAGGAGGGAAAAAGTCATCACCACTGAGTATCTTGAAACTTGATTATCACATTTTGACTGTACTTTTAGATACTGGTCACACTCTTACCTTAAAAGTTATAACATTCCAATGCCAAGTATTTATTTTAAAATCATATATTAATTCATGTTTATAATATTTATAACTATATTAATTCATGTTTTTGCTGCTGTTTGTTGGTTTAGATAATATGTGTCAAAGTGCACATTTCTTCTCTGCTTTGGTGAACATTATTTCATCAATACTTCCTATTTTTGCATTAAAACCTTGTAAGTTATGCTACCAGCTCTCTTCATGCAAACTCATAACTTGTGGTTAATAGAGCTCAAACCTCTGTCCATATGTATTAAGTTTCATCTATTAAACTTGACAGTCTCGTGGTCTTGATCCTAGTAATTTTATTACTTTTCTCACCTTACCATCTTGATATTTTGAAATTAAACAAAATAAAAATGTTTTGGTTTCTAGAAACCTTTATATGGCCGCATTCTAAGAAGAAAGGTAACTGATTTTAATTTGGGGGCTAACTAGAGCAATATTCTTCTGTAAAACTTATGAGATATGAAATATAATCCACAGTCTAGCTGGATAGAATGAAGATGGGGCTGTTCTGTTTTAGTTATTTCTCCATGATCCTTCTGGCCTCACCCTCCTGGCCCAGGCTCTCTACCCCCAACCCCACTTCCCCACATACTACGTCCCCTCCCTCCTCCTGTTACCTAGCATGGAGCCACCTTTCTCCGTCCATCCTCTCTCCCTCTAACAAGCCTGAACTGAGAGTTATTTTATACTTTTGACAGAAAACAATTCCTTACCCTAAGAGAGTAAATATATGTCTTTGCTGGTTGACTTTTATGTCTGTGTCAGTGTTCCGGGGCTACCCTTCAGACACCGGCCACCCACAGGCAGACCTGGCCATCTCTGCCCCTTCTCATTTTAATAGGATCTCTGAGCAATCTGTCAACAGCAAATTAATACAGTAAGAATGCAAAGTTGGGTATGGGAATGTGTGTTAAGCTTAAGTGTACGAGTTTCTTCTGAAAAGAAAAAAAAAGTACCAAAATTGTGTTTTCATATCTTATGTCTGAAAAGAAGTGGATAACCTTTTGCAACATTTTTCTATTTCATCAATATACAATTCATCTGTTCTATTTGAAATACCTTGATATAAAAAAACATGCAAGTCAAGTGCTCTATAGAAAGAGGGAGGCATGTTCTTACTTCTTTCACATCAAATGTTTTTCAATGTGGTTCCAAACAAATTGCCATCTAAACCATATTTTTTAATATACTTGTCAGGGCCAAATCGGGGATATTGAAAAAAAAAAAGGTAGATTTTCAAAATGAAGCATTTGCAGCTCTCATAAATGTCCCTTTTGGCCTCCTGCTTAACAAAAATGTTTCAGCCTTCTGTTTTAACTGTGCTAAAAGCACATTCTAATTTTGCACTCTAGGAAAAAATAAAAATTTTCCCCCCATCAGCTTATGAGGTGGCTCCATTCTCTTTCTCTTTTTCTCTTTCCTTCTTTTTCTTCCCCCATCCACCCCACCTTTCTCTCCTCCCTTCCTCCTCTCTTTAACATACTGGTAGAAAATACATGCATACATAGTATGTAGATCTAGAGGCACAAAAGCTTAGATTTTAATCTTGGTTTGGACTCTTAGCATCATTTTTACTGTTTTCCTTTGGTGAATCAACCCTTCCAAAGTTATATATTTCTTTAGTTATAAAACGAAAATTATAATTTATAAAGTTTGGAGATGGATGGTTGAGCCAAGATGTATAAATGTCTATGGTAAGCCTTTAATTAACACTAATGCCATTTCTCCTTTCATTTATACCATAATCTAAAGATTAAACAAAAATTGTTAACATTGATTCATTTTTGAGAGACAGAGAAAGAGACAGAGAGGGAGAGAGAGATGGAACATGAATGGGAGAGGGGCAGAGAGAGAAGGAGACACAGACTCTGAACTGTTAGCACAGAGCCCAATGGGGGGTTCAAACCCACGGACCCCAAGATCATGACCTGAGCTGGAGCCAGACACTTAACCAACTGAGCTACCCGGGTGCCCCTGAGAGATTTTAAAATATAAGTTATCTAAGTATAACTAAGTATAACTTATACAAGGATAGAGGCCAGTACATTTAGTTTGCATTTCAGATCCAGAACCAAGAGAAAGGAAAAAAAAAAGTTATTTTCTTTAAGAGAATCTAAGCTACAGAGTGAAGGACAAAATAGCTATGGCATTCCCAGTCCACTAACACTTTGCAACATCATTCACTGTCCTATAAAAACTACTCAGTCACTGTTTTTGGTAAATGATAGGCGAACAGGATAACAGCCTCCACTGGCATTCATGGGTGGGAAAATAACAAAACTTGGAAAACATGCAGTCTTTGAAATAAAATTCATGTATTATTTCATTCATATCCGTTCTAAAAAAAAGTGAGTTCTTTCAACTTTCTCTGAGTTTTTGTAACATTACTTTTAGTTTGCATGGCAATGGGGGGGTTTGATTCAACTATAAGAAAAGTAAAACAGAAAAATACTGCCAAGGAATGTGGATGGAGTGAGGGAGCTTTTCTACAGCTTTCCTAAGGTTATGGATATGGAGTGTGCTTATTTGGATCAACGGAGATGCTTCCCTTTAGGCAGAGCTCTAAGTGAATGATGAGTTAACACTGCCACATCCTTGGTGGACACATGCTATCTTGGTTAAAATACTAAATTAAAAAAAATGTTTTTTGAAACAACACAGAGGAAAGGAAAATCTTGGTATTTGACTTATCTTCCTGAGTAAAGTTGATCTACTTGATCTATTCAAATCGCCATTGCTGTAACCATATAAAATGATATCTTATTTGGCAATATGACACGAGGTTCACATGTACCCTCATCATAAATGGAGAGATAGGAGAATGAAAGGTCCCCCAACACCTCGACCAGGTGTATCTCCTCTGTCTATCTGACTGAGAGAGCTACATGTTGCACAATTGAGGGAATAATCCATTGCTACTCTAGAGACGGATTTCTCAGTTGTTCGTTTAAAAATATAATCTCTGCTGACTATTATGATCAGTTTAATGTGCAAACTTAGCTGGGCTATAGTGCCCAGTTATTCAACCAAACACTAATCATGGGATTGCTAGGCAGGTGCTTTATAGATGTCAGTAAAGTCCATGATCAGTTGACTTTAAGTAAGAGAGATGGCACCATATAAGCTGGACGGACTCGATTCAATCAGCTGAAAGGATGAAAAGACTTCGTCTTCCTTGAAAAGGCAATTCTACCCATGGGTAGCAGCTTCTTCTCATTCTTCCGAGTTTCATTTCAGTCTGCCTTTCTTGACAGTGTGCCCCAATTGTGAACTTGCCAAGCCAGGTTCCACTACTGCATAAGCCAATCCCTTGCAATAAATTTCTAAAGATAAATATTTTTACTGGTTTTATTTCTCTGGTTGAACCTGAACTATACATTGGCCCCTAGAACTCAGAACTCCTGTCTCCTCTCGTTCCTAAGCTTCTCCAAATAACTTCCGATCTTCCCTTCAGTACAAAATGCACATAGCAATGATTTTAGAAATTGTCATGAATTCTAAATTTATTCAAACTTTTATCCAAGATGTAGCAGTAAAATCCCTTCAGTATTTATGTCATATGCAAAATGACTTTATTTTCATTATAAAAAAAGTTTCTGTCTGTATTTTCAGGGAAATGCTATTTCAGAACTATTCTTTGACCTCCTTGCATTCTCACAGCATCTAGAAGAGTATTCTGTATTCAACAAATGTTTGTTGAATGTTTCTTAATAAAAGTTCAGGTATTTCCAAGAGACTTTTTTATAGTAAAACTCTCTTTTTCAGCATCCCATTTAGGAGAGGTATTTTCTACATAAGGTACACAATGTAATCAATTAGGTTTGTCTTCATTTTATGATGTCATTGAAATGGATAATTTTAAAGATGACAAACAAAAAATGTGATTTAAATATATGAGGACATTTCCAAATTCTACAGTGTGATATAAGGTTTACTTCAACATGTCCTTTACTCCTATTTCAGTCATTAAAAAAAAAAAAAACAACGAAGCTACACATGGGCACTCACAGAATAAAATGGCAGAAGGAAAAGTCTTCATCAAGATCTAGAAGGTCAATGTTCTTCAAAGTCACACCTCAAAGCTCAAAAAGTTGGCACCTTGAAATGCCATACTCTTTTAGTACAGGTCAAGCTACCCTCAATAAATGTGACCTTAAGATTAATTTATTAATCAGAAATATTGGACTTGACCAAAGGTCACTTGGCAAAGAGCATTTCTAATCAGAGGTGGACAAAGTAAATGGCAAGAAGGAAAATGTTCTTTCATGGTGGTTGAAGAGACGAAGAGACGGGATGGGTACACATCCGGCTGGGGTTGGCTCTATCCTCCCATTGGCAGGAAGGCACTGACCTCTCCATGTGTTGGGGCTCACCTGAGAGAATCAGTAGGCGAGGCTTGGGAGAAGCCAGATTGGCATTTGAACCCAGCTTTTTCACGTCTAGCCACAATGACTTTTAGTGAGTCCATTCACCTCTCGGAGCCCTATTTTGCGAAGTGGAGATAATAAAATCTACCACATAACTCTGAGAGGTAAAGGAGATAAAAGGTCAAGGAAGGTATTTGGTCAATAGAATTTAATGAAAATCTCTACTTTTCTTTATCTCCCGTCTCAGAGCAGATGCTTTTTTTTTTTTTTTTTTTTTTTTTGGCCAGGGCAAATTTCATATTCCCTTTTCTCTTCTGAGGCCTCTTACATTCCTTCTCTGTCTTACATCTTTAGCCTCATCTGCTCTACTGTCTCCTCCATGTATAAACTTACTCATAATTCTCTCATTTTTTAAACATACAAACAATTCCCAAACCCTGGCTTTAGTTCTGTCTTCCGATTAAACAGCGGTTCTGTATTCAGCCATCCCTTCTTACTATAGAACTTCCTGAAAACCCTCACTTGCTTTTTTTAGTCATTCTTCAGTGGCTCTGCCCAGCAGATCCCACCACCATGAATCTCCAGTGGCCTCCCAACAGCCAAAGCCAAGGCCTGGCTTCCTCTGTACGATGTCTCACCACTGCCCACATCTCGAGTTTCTTGTTTGTGTTCACTTATTTTTACTTGTTTTTGTATTGTTAAATACTCCTTTGCCTTAGCTTCCCCATTATTAGCTTTCTTCCTCCTGCTGTGATCATTACTTCGGAGTCCTGTTGGTGAGCTGCACTCTCTCCTTTAAGGACTTTTTCAAATTAGTGTTTTCTTTCCTTCAATGTTCTTTCCTTGCTCTTCCCATGACCTCTCTGAGTCATCTTATGAAGACATTACAACTGTTCTAGTCATCCATTTTACCTTCACTCCTGGGTAGAGGGGAAGATTACTCCTAAAGTTATCCTGAAGTTACTCCACAGGTAAGCAATCATGACTCATGTTGATTCTACTACCTACACTTTAAAGAAAGTCTTCCCTCTTAATGCCCAGGGAGCCTCTCAGATATTCAGTCTCATCCATTCTCTGGTGGCACTGTGTGGGAGGCTTGCTTCCCGCAAACCTGGTCATCCCTCCATGCTACTCCACATAACAGCTGGAATCCCCCACTGAAAACCATTCCCTTGGCCCTTTGAGTGGAATCCTGAAGGTCATGCAGAGATTCTCCTTCATATTTCTCTCTATCTCTCACCCTCAAGGTCTCTACTCCAGCCATTCTCATGTCTTTCCAAGTATGTGTCCTTTGACGTCCATCTCAGAAACACTGCACATTCTGATATCTCTAACCGAGAATTCTCCCTGCCATTTTTTTTTCTTAGGCAACTCATATGAATCCACATGTCAGCTTATAGGTCACAATTCCTGATATGCAATAAACAATAAATATCTGTGGACTTATTGATGATCTCAACCATCATCTGAGGCCTTCATCAACTCCTGTCCATACTGCTGAAATAGCCTCTATTTTCCCTGTGACCATTCTGTCCCTTTTAACCACAATGTCCTCTATGGACAGTCTAGTTGCCTGGGTGTGGAATATTACCGGATTTAATCTGCTTTTACCTTTTAGTTATTTCTACCTTCCTTGCTTGCCCCATTTAATTAAACCCTCCAGTTTTAGTAATAATTAACACAATAATTAATTAGCTAAATTATTCATCTTTGAATTAATATACTGACTAGACACAATGAAAATGTTAGTCGTTAGTGGCAACCAAGCAATGTTTTTATCTATATTGTTTCAAGAGTTAAACATCATGGCTTCTTACAAGGCATAGCACCAACTTGGAAAGTTCGCCTTCTTAATAACTTCACCAAAGTTTAGAAATTTCTTCTAAAAATAGGTTATAAGTTATAATACCAGAGTCATGTTTTCTTGTCCTTTGGATGCCACTAAATCACTGTTTAGTATCATCAAAGTATATTGAATTTTACACAGCTTACTTTATAGGCAAAAATTGTGAACATAATTCCTTTTCAATAGATACAAAATCCAATAGTAAACTACCCCAAAGCATGGATAATTTATATTGCTTCTTTCAATAAAAGAAGCAATAAAACTATGACTTATGAGAATAGAATAAGACTACATTGAGAAATTAAAGGAAGTGAAACACTGGAAACCAAAGAAAACAACACTAAGTATAGTTAGAGAAATAGGAATCATATCAACTTTATACCTCTACAATTAACTCTTTATAGATGTAAGGAATACATACCTCAACAATAAAAAAAAATTCTTAATTAGAAAGTACAATGTTTTATAAAATAAATATAGGGCAACAGTGCATCTAAGATATGAAAATAAGAATTTTAAAAGCAGGCTAGTAGGTCTTTGCCCAAATACAGGGAAGTATTTTATCTAAAATATTAAGATTGTTGACTAAGACATTTCTCAAGTGGGATGCAATGAAACTTTCTCTTGGTATCTAGCTTAAGAAATTCAGGTTCTTAAGGTATTTATTTCAGAAGTAGATTTCATTGTTTAACCATTTTTGCCTTTGTAAGTTCAGATATTACTACATTTGCAGTTCTGGGGATATAAATATAAAACATGCTAATATCCTTTTGGTTTTTGATATCCATTAATGGTTTTCATTGTTTAAGTACAATTTGTTCATTCCCAAGTTGGTATGCCTCACTCCAAACAGGCTCTTCTATGGAATAAAATAACTTTATTTGTCTTGTTTCTATGTCTTTTATAAAGCTGATAAGGACAACTGAATTAATAGTTACATGGCAAGAACAGATATGACCATAAAAAATGGCAAAATCATTACCGTAAAATGGATTCCATTTTTAAATTTTGTAGTAATAAAAAGAAGAGATAAGATTGCAAGAAATATATTACACTACCTTGTAAAGTTGCAAGAAACCAATGATGAGTAATTCTACATTGGTTAGCTAATGGTATGGTACAACCAAACATTTATCAAAATAAAAATGAGGTCCTTATGCATACAAACAACTCTTTATCATAAGTATCATTAGAAACTATAGAGACCCAAATGAACTCTTGAGGGTAAGGCTCTTAAAATAAAGAATAACATTTTAAGTACATAGCTATTACAAACTCATTTGATATTCATTTTAATTGCCATGACTATAATGAATATACTTTGTATTCAAACAGATGTCACAAGGAGTACTACAGAAGTTCCAATATAATTCAGTCTTAGTTAAGAACGAGTAAATGGATATTTAAAATTGAATGTTACCAGGAAGGAGGAAAAAAAAAAACCAATTACAGCAAACATTAGCTCCTTAAAACAGCAAATTAAAGATTTTTATTAAATTGTGTTCTTTCTTATTTGGACATATACAGAATGCCATCATTTGGAAACACTCGCTACCCCAACTATTCCTTTTCCTTGCTTCAGCTGTTCTACAGATTAGTTAGCCTGGAAAACAGAAGTTGGGAGGATGAAGAATGACTCAGAAGGGTGGGCTGAAATGGGGCGCCCGGGTGGCTCAGTCGGTTAACTGTTCAACTCCGGCTCAGGTCATGATCTCACAGTCCGTGAGTTCGAGCCTCACGTCAGGCTCTGTGCTGACAGCTCAGAGCCTGGAGCCTGTCTTCGAATTCTGTGTCTCCCTCTCTCTCTGTCCCTCCCCTGCTCGTGCTGTCTCTCTCTCTCAAAAGTAAATAAAACATTAAAAAAAAAAAAAAAAGGGTGGGTGGAAATTCACTCTGTAACATTTAGAGACTGGTCTATGCAAAGGATTAAAAAATACTACAGTGCCAGTTTGGTTTAGCTGAAGGAGCAGGAAATTAGGTATGCCCTTTTTGTTTAATTGGCTAGACAAGCTCTAATATTTCCTTTAATCTTCTCCACCATGGAGAACTCAAACCGTAAAGTCTAACATGAGAGACCTTCATGCTTTAAATTAAACATGGTGTTTCTTAGTGTATGGTCCACAGAACTACTCTTGGATGTTTTTTAAAAGCAAACATTCATGGGTCCCAACCAAGTTCTATCGAATGAGAGTTCCAGGAATACGGCCATGCAATCAGCATTTTGACAGATCTGAGAATTCTGATGCACACATGGGTTTAAACCAACTGCCCGAAGGTAGGATGAGATAATAGTTAAAATTATATAATGATGTATTTTCAGTTCATTCCAATTAGCAAACATTTATTAAGCACTAATCTCTTGTGAGGAAAAAGTATACATATATATGTATATACATATACATAATTATGTATACATACATATGTATACATATACACACACATCTTCAAAGGCAAGCAGCATATGATAAACTTATTTTCAGAGCATAATCTATTATGTGCAATAATCATCTACAAATGTCTGGAAACACAATGTCTGGAATCCCAAGAAAATAGTCTGCTATTGTGCAGATTAGCAGTGAACTCCTGACTTTGATTTAGTGTGTTGAACTTATTATTTTTTTATTTAAATTTTTTTAATGTTTATTTATTTTTGAGACAGAGAGAGACAGAGCATGAATGGGAGAGGGTCAGAGAGAGAGGGAGACACAGAATCCAAAACAGGCTCCAGGCTCTGAGCAGTCAGTTCAGAGCCCGACGCGGGGCTCGAACTCACAGACCGTGAGATCATGACCTGAGCCGAAATCGGACGCTTAACTGACTGAGCCACCCAGGCACCCCGAACTTATTATTAGAAATGTAACTGAGTACTCTTAAAAACAGACTAGAAACTAGCCTTAGGCTTACCCTCCTTCAACGTCCTCAAACTGTGTCTCTGCCTCTGAGCACCTCAACACCCCAGCCACAATCATCTCTTCTTTCTTCAAACAGCAGAAGCACTAATTGTCTGAACCAATCGTGTCCACATGTACTTTTTTTTTTTTACAGATTTTACTTTTAAAGTTAATTTTTATGTATTTTGAGAGGGAGAGAGAGAGAAAGAGAGAGGGAGGGAGGGAGGGAATCCCAAGCAGGCTCCCAAGCCCCAGTGTGGGGCTCAAACTCAAACTGTGAGACCGTGACTTGAGCCAAAAAGAGAATCCGACGCTTAACCCACTGAGCCACCCAGGCGCCCCTAGATTTTACTATTAGATTCTAGAGGTTACACTTGTCTATAATTTCAGCGCATAAAATACATGCAAATCTTCAAAATACCGTATAATGTTTTATTAGAACTCTTCTTTGTAAGCTATTCCACATAATACTGCCTCTAATCCAACACCGATTTGGGGCATCAAATAGCCCATGGGTCTGTGATGTGGCATGATGTCACTTCTATTGCTTACTATTACAAATAATCAATACGCTATTTGCTATTTATAAAGTCCTTAAGTGGATCAAACCCTGCAGTCAGCATTTAGTACACGTACTTATTAAATTCTCACTCACCTGCAGTACGTATTATGATTCCTATCTGAATGAAAAAGACTGGAAACTGAGGCTTACGAGTTCAATCAACGCCACCCAAATCGCACACCTGGAGAGCGGCACGGCTGAAAAGTGTGGTCAGAGCGCATGCTTTATTTCTGCTCTGTCATACTACAGACTGAGGGATTTCGTTTTCTGTCAACGTCTTGAATTGGTGGCCAAGAACCCCAAAGCACACGGATCTCTATTTCCAGTGCATCCTTTGGACACTAGTTTTTATACCTTTAACGCACACGCGCACACACACACACACACACACACACACACACACACACTTGGAAGCATTGCTAAAAGTAAGCCGTCCCACACCTAAACAATCAGGTCGAGCTCCTTGAGACAAACGGATCCTGTTAAATGACTGCAGACAGCAAAGGGCTCTGAATTCTATCGCTGTGCTACACGCTATTCATCTCGGGCGGCCTTTCAGCTTCTCCTTAAACACAACTGAACAGCTCAGAGGGCATCGCTTGAAAGTTCACAAGAGGCTCGGAGACACCTTTGCCCGAAGCCACGACTGATCATTAAGCACCAGAAACACTCGTGCACGTAAGTAGGTGCGGAAAGTTGAAAAACCTGGACGTTGCAGACCAGGGAATTTTTTTTTTTTTCCTTAACATCGTACTTTGTCAGTTTCGTTCTCCAGAAAACAAACCAAGTGCGATTTGACTTTGGTCACAGCTGCCTGCACTTGGGGAGGCCGGACTGGGAGATGCTAAGTCACACCTGTTGGGTGGTGGCGGTCATTCCAAGCACCAGCTGGGACAGTAATTAAAAGGAACCCTCCATTCGCAGCCTACCTGGGGTGTTCAACAGCCTGGACATCTTGCAGAAGTAGGAGACGTACTGCTCACAGTGCTCAGCGCTGCTGGTGACGGCACTGATCTGGTCCATGGAGGCGCTGTAAACTAGCTGCGTCACGGAGTATTTTTCTGGGCTGTAGCCCGCCACCGTGGTCTGCATCTGCAAATCGTGAGACACGATGGTCCACACTTTGTCCTCTGTGGGGAGAAACATAACGATGAAAACGGGTCGTTAGGACGCAAATGCTTCCGCAAGCGGCAGAAAATAATTGGGCTCCACCTTCCCTGACTCACGTAGAACAGGGTTGAGGACAGCTAACCTTAAACTTCTATCTGAGAAGTCCTGCTTGTATAGACAAAGTAGAAAGAAATGGGTTTTTTTTAAGTGTTTATTTATTTTTGAAAGGGAGAGCGAGAATGCAAGCATGAGCGGGGGAGGGGCGGGGAGACAGGGGGGCAGAGGATCCCAAGTGGGCTCTACGCTGAGAGCAGAGAGCTCGATATGGGGCTCGCACTCACCGACTGTGGGATCATGACTTGAACTCAAGTCAGACGCTCAAGCGACTGAGCCCCCGGGTGTCTCAAAGTATTTCTTATTAAGAACAAATGCAAGATACCTCCGGAACACACAGAACGGACAGCTTATGTCTCCCATTGATACTAATATCCACAGCCTGCTATGTTCCCACTCCTTCCTGACGCTCTAACCCATCACACCTCTGATACAACAGTATCTGCGCTTTCTGAAAGGAACTGTGCTCTCTCAGGCCTCAGAATCTTTGTCTATGCTGTTTGCGCTAATCAGAAAACGCACCCTCGTCTTGTCAACAAATATTTTCACCTGACCTTTTGGATGAACCTGGACCCTGCATCTTGTTATTGAAATGCTCTATACCTGGGCAACAACACAAATGAGTAATTACCTTGATGTTTTGGATCCTGAAAATTTCCATGTGCGAAAAGGAGAAGCAAACGTAAGGTGGATGAGTCTGAAATATAACCCTATGTACTCCTGAATTTGAATTAGAAGCATCACTATGAACCCATAATTTTTCTTTTTTAAAAATGTAGACCTACGTCTTCGCTCCGACCACTGGAAAAGGCCCCAAACAAGGACAACCTGTGGCACCAGATTGTCATCACCCAATAGGATTTTTCATTAAGAGAAAACCGGGCTGCCAGGTGAAGTGACCGATTCCGGGACTGAAAATGTACAAGATAAGCCTGGAACGTAACGTCACATGGAAACAAATGAGCTACTGGAAACGGAGGGCAGCTCAAAGCCCCCCCCCCCCCCCGGAACAGAGAAGGATGATTTTAACATCACTAAGAATCTCCTGCAATGGAATAAAATACATCTGGTATGTTCAATTCCAGGCGTTCGTGAAAATAAAACGAAATGTTCAATTGTGGGAAATGCCAGGTAACTAACTCATTGTTTTGAATTTTAGGAAGTAAGGACAAAGAATCAAGCATCTAGTCTACCTTACCTGCATGTTCTGTAACATAATTAAGGGTCTCTTTACGGACGTATTTCAGCTCATACATGAAGATTAACAGAGGGAACCAGAGGACCGTCGTTTGGGAACTTCTGACAAGAAGGAGCTAAGCAACGGTACTCACGGCTGGTACTACAACCAACCAGAGGAGCTGGGCCTTCTGGTGGGATTGGAACACAACGCTGCATGGCAGACAGTGTTGGCCCACATCAAACCTGAATCTCATCGCGCTTACAGTCCTCACTGCCAGCTCCTAGGACATACAGGGGGAGGGGACTACGTTAGGTGAGATCCAAGGGAAGAGTCCACAAAATCTCTGCAGTGTGAAACTCTACAGGTTACGCAATCTAGTTTCTCCCACAAATAAATAAGTTACAAGGGAACAGAGATTAAAAGAGACCTTCTGACCTTGTCCCTCACGTAGTTTTCCTTATTTCAGCAAATGACAACTCAGTTCTTCCAGTTGCTCGGGACAGGAGCCTCAGAGTTCCCGTTACATCCCCCACCCCCCTTCTTCCACAGGCATCATCCAACCTCTCCATGGATCCTGTCTGCTCTGCCTTCTACATTTGAGATCTGGGTGCACCTGACCTCTACCTCCCCACCGGTTCTGGTCAAAGCCCCCACCTCCTGCTGACCACATCACACAATCCCTTCCACCCCTCCCCTGCTTCCAGCCCTGCACTCTCACACCTACCCTCCACACAGAAGCCACGCTGAGCCTTTCGAAAATACGGCAAACTCGGATACTCTGCTCAAAGCCCTCACATGGCCCGGGGGGGCGGTTTGCTCAGAGTAAAAGACTAGTTGTTGAAACAGCCAGAGGCTCTCCGCGACCCAGCTCTACCTTGCACTGTTCCCTCCTGCTCTCCTAATGTCCCGCTTGTTCCGGGGTGTTCCAGCCACACCGAGCTCCTTGCATCCCTCAAGCCTGCCGGCCAGCCCATCTTGGAGCCCGTGCTCTAGCTCTTTCCTTAGATAGCGGCAGGGGTCACCCCTCCTCCTCCTGAGGTCTGCCCTGAAGCCAACTTCTCCTTTGCTGAGCCCCTCCTCCACCACAGCTGCTTCCTATCTCCTTGTCCGGCTTTGTTTTCTCCATAGTATTTATCCCTCTCCGGCTGAGTGCCCATTTTCATTTTGTCTGTCCGTCTACGTTAGAAGGGGAGGAGGAAGGGGTTGTTTCCTCTTTTTGACAGAGAGCGAGCCAGGAAGGGAGAGAGAAAGAGGGAGACACAGAATCTGAAGCAGGCTCCAGGCTCTGAGCTGTCAACACAGAGCCCGATGCGGGGCTCGAACTCACAAACCGTGAGATCATGACTGGAGCCAAAGTCAGATGCTTAACCCACTGAGCCACCCAGGTGCCCCAGGAAGAGGTTGTTTTCAATGCTGTATGCACAGTGGTTAGAATAGTCATTACACATAAGAGACCTTGACAATACATTCATTGAATAAAACGAATTAAGAAAACATAAATAGAACACAAATAACCTGATCCAGGAACTTCTTAAATCACTTTGGTTCAAGTTCTGGCTCTGACCTTCCTCAGGGACCCTGGACGAGCCATGTCGTTCTAATCTATAATTTCCCTTCATCAGTTACAATGTGCCTCTGTATTAGAATCCTTTCCACTTTGCTCTTCTGAAACCAACTAAAGCAAGTTCAAGTACGGTGCCCATGTAGTAACACGTTTTCCATGGGATAGGATGATCGTTTTCCATGTTCACCTTTGGCCTGATCAGAACTGTCTTCCTTCAGCTGCTCTGATACAGCAACAAAATACAATATGTTCTAGTAATTCTGTCTCTTTCTGACATGATTCTGACCGCAAACGGATTGTCACCTATATCCAGACCTTCACATTTACCTTCACCTAAGTAAAGATCTGTTAATTAAATACGGTGAACTTTATCTCTTTTCTGTTAAAATCAGCCTCTAGTATAGAGTTCTCAAATGTTTGACACTACTCGCTATTTACTTAAAAAAAAAAAATCCTTACCAGCACCATGTCTTTGTTCTATGGCAATATTCCAATATTCCACGACTTTCATTCTTTAACTCATAATGAAACAGCATTCTACTCTGACCCTTTCTCAAGTATCATAAGCCCCTTTTTAATTTACACAAAATGATGTTCATAAAGGCAAACATTAATTAAGCAAGTAAAATAAAATGGTCACCCATTACGGTCTCTGTCAATAACTTTAAAAATATTAACCAATATGTTAATATTGATGAGTTGCTAACATTTTGGTTCTAGTGACTGCTTGGCCCTAAACCCAACACCCACGCATTTGAGCACACACATTTCTGTGCCAATCTTCTGGGCACCACGTTCTTTATATTTGTTTCATAGCCCATTCGCTCATTCGACAAACAGTACTGAGTATCCACTATGGATCAGATATGGATCTAGGCACTAGGGGAACCACAGAGGAAAAAAATTCTAAGTGTTTGCAGTTTACGTTCTTGTATTCTAGTGGGGGAAAAAAACCAGATAATAAACAAAAAAATTAAAACATCATATGTAGTTAGCAATTGATAATGGTGAGAAAAACTACATTGGAGAATGGAAGAGCAGGCTACGCGTAGACTGCAGTTTTAAAAATTTTAAGTATAATTGATATATGATGCCCTATTAGCTTCAGGTGTACATCATAGTGACTCGATATTTTGATACTTTGCGAAATGATCTCCATGGCAAGTCCAGTTACCACCTGTCACCATACTGAGTAATTACAATATTATTGACTCTATTCCCTATGCTGTACATTACATCCCCATGGTTTCCTTATTTTATAACAGGAAGTTTGTAGCTCTTAATTCCCTTCAATTATTTTGCCCATCCCCTGACCCCAACCCATACAGTAACCAAGTTTGTTTCCTGAATCTGGGAGTCTGTTTCTGTTTTGTTTCTTTTGTTTTTTAGATTCCACATATAAGTGGTTTCACATATAAGTGAAATCATATGGTATTTTTGTCTGATTGCATTTTCAGTTTTATTTACTTATTTTATTAATGTTTACCTATTTTTGAGACAGAGACAGAGCATGAACAGGGGACGGGCAGAGAGAGAGGGAGACACAGAATCGGAAACAGGCTCCAGGCTCTGAGTTGTCAGCACAGAGCCCGACGCGGGGCTCAGACCCACGAACTGTGAGATCATGACCTGAGCCGAGGTCAGATGCTTAACTGATTGAGCCACCCAGGTGCCCCTGTCTGACTGCATTTTTAAAGACCGAGGACAGCACAACAAGCCTCACTATGTGACATCTGAATAAATAAGATCATTGTCCAACAAACCGTGTGAATGTCCGGGTAAAAGTATTCCAGACAGAGAAAGGGCAAATGAAAACGTTCTGGCTTGAGAATATTTCTGGTGTTGTTCAGGTATACAAGGAGGCCAGTGAGTGAGGAAGGAAAGAATAGCAGGAATTAAAGTTCGAGGTGTAATGGGGATGGGGGAGGTGTGTGACCCCAAAGTGAAATGGGAAGTCCTTGGCACAGGAAGGTTTGGAGCAAGTTAATGTGGCGTGCTTAAACTTATTCTCTGACATACTATCCTTTATTTCAATAAAATTATATACTTCAGAAGGCTTGAAAAACATGTGTGTGTGCATAGATAGATAAAGATTTAAAACTTTTTACATTGTCATGGCATTATAAAAGGAAATCTGTAAACTCTATTTTAATGGCAGAAAGCAATTACTGTTGATGCATCTTGCAAATTATTTTTTAATGCTTGCCTATTACACATCGCAATGGCTCCTTTGGAGCCATTAAATCTTAAGTGACAAATGGATATTAACAATTTTGCAGATATCCACCATCTAGAAGAAAGTTATACTGCATAGAGTTTCCTTTGCTAGTATCATAAGTGAAAAATTAAGAATCCTATTCCCATATTTGTAATGTGTTTATATACAACTTATATAATCTGTATTATCAGGTATGGGTGTAATGCAAATAGAAACCACTATGTATGGCTGTTTCATTTTTATGAAGAAGCAATTGATAAGCGAGTGTATTTCAAATACTCTCTTTGGATTAGTGTGTTATGAAAGTGCCTTCTGTAATTGCTGAGAGCTTACTCTCTGTCTCATCACGTAATCACATTTTTAAAAACTGTCACACTGTACAATGTTTTCAATACAGACAATATAATGATATTTTTCAAATACTGGGAAACATACGGAGCATACTGTGGAAACACATCCCTCTCCTTGGCAGTAAACAGGGTCTTCAAGATTACCCAGCTTAGTTATATTGACATGAGGACGTTAGAAATCTCTGCTACCTATGCCAGTGACCCCACATCCTTATCCTATCTGTTAATTCTCAAGTAATTCACTTCATGAGGACTCAAGTCGTCGTATGGCTGAAGTTCTGACCAGGAACTGATAGTCAGGAAATGACCAGTGGAAAAAAAGCAAAGAATAACTCCTCCCAGGACATAACCAATTTCTTTACCACATATAGGCTATTTTTGACTCTTTTCCATGCTACCCATATACAATCTGAAGTTCACATTATAGAGCATATTGTAATAAAAGTCCAGTTGGAGCTGAATCCAATAGAAAAAAGAAATTTGTGTGTCCTATACATTTGCATATGCATCTAAGGGTTTTTGATTTCAAACAATATCACCGGTACTGGTTGAGGACTCATTTGTTCATCTGAGAGCTTTTTTTTCTCACCTTTATTCATATGAACTCTGAAATAATCTTTAAAAAAAGAGACTATTGTAGAATACCTAAATTTAAAATGATACATATAACTTAAAGGGGCATAACCAACATCAACTTGCAGTCCAAATTCCTTACAAGTCCTTGTATCTATTACAGTTACACTTCAGGAATGACTTTGGGTTTCTCCCTCTTACGATAACACAATGGGAAATGAACTATCGTATACGTATCACCCAAGATTTTTCATATTGCATGTAAACCCTGGCCTGCTGGATAAAACTAGTGGGCCCAATTCTGTATATGCTCAAATTTCTCCTCTAATAAACTGCATTCCAATAACTTTATCTGTGGCTTTGTTTGGGCACAGGAGTCTTAATGGCTCTTATCCTGATTCCATCAAATAATGGTTGAGCCTTAACTATGAGCAAGATATGAGTAAGGATGTCCAATTAAATGCTACAGAAATTTCAGCCTTGGGGCTCCTGGGTGGCCCCGTTGGTTAAGTGTCCAACCTTGGCTCAGGTCTTGATCTCACAGCCCGTGAGTTCAAGCCCCGCGTCAGGCTCTGGGCTGACAGCTCAGAGCCTGGAACCTCCTTCGGATTCTGTGTCTCCCACTCTCTACCCTTCATCCCTTGTTCTCTCTCTCAAAAACAAATGAACATAAAAAAAATTTGCAGCCTTATAGGAAGACATATCAAAGGCAGGAAGCCTAACATTCGAAGGAAGCCATGTTCTCATGTGAAAAATTTTGAATCCCAAATAACATCAACATAAACATCTTAGAGAACATCCACTGTGACCATCTTCTATTAGAAATACAGAAGCCAAGTCTCAGGAGTGATAAGTCACTTGCCCAAATGACTATGAAGAGTTAGTGGCAAAATGATGGAGACTTTGTCTCCTAAATCTGGATTTAGTGCTCTTTTCACTCTTCATCCCTTTGACCCAGTGGTGACATGGTTGGTGACACATCAAAAATTGTATTGTCTTCCCCACAGGAACCCACTAATTTTCAGAGAGCAGACTTTTTAAATGACAACAATATACAACCTATTAAACATAGAAAAATGCCATAAAACAGTACTATAATTCAATATTGCATGCATTCACAGCTATTTATTGAGCTCCTGACCGTTTTCATCATGGTTAGGTTCTGGGGATATGAGAAGGACAAAGACTTGAATTCCTGTCCTCGACAAGCTTGTATAGTCCATTGATGGAAAGAGAACAGTAAGCCTGGAATTACAGATCACAAACAAGTGCTAAAACAGAGATGTGCACAGGGCACCGTGACACTGTGAGTTCCTACAGAAAGTCCATGTGGCCCAGATTTAGAAAGCTGTGAAATGACCAGGTAGGTATGGCACTGCCGGTGAATCAGAAAGGTCAAATAGTGATGAGCCATGTGAAGGATAGGGTAAGACCCATTTTATTCTTCTTATAGTTAAGACCAACTACTTTGGAGACAAAAAGGATTTAATGGGTGGGCTCTAGATCAATTGGAAATTGAAGGGTCTGGAATAGTGAAGTATAAGATTCCAGAGCCCTGACAATTGTGCACGGGTTGGACGATCTAATGCATGGTCACAGGTAGGTGTTGAAAACCTGCGGAGATAAAAGACCAACTCATATTTTACAAGTATTTCTTCAAGGCCACGTATGACATACCTACAGCTAACATCACCTTCAACAGTGGAAAGTGGAAAGCTTTCCCTCTAAGATCATGGACGAGCCAAGGGGAATAAGATTAGGGATATACATGGGCTTAATTTAATTTTATATTTGATGTCATACTTCCTACTCTGGGTGTTGGATATAAGCTAGAAATATTTCACATTGAAACAAACGATCAAAGTATACCTTATTTCACGTAAACTTTAGACGAAGATCCAGATTTACAAAGTAATAATCTAGGAAAATTAGTGATTTTACCTGAGCTGTGTGTGCTTCACTAAGTCGCAAAATAATTTCTTAAATAGTGAGCCACCTGTAGTTAGTTGTTTAAAGTATTAATTTTTACAGAATTGTTTGTAACTCTTTCAGATAAAAAGACTCAGCATAAGGTTAGGCTGTAATACACATTTCTTTCTTTTTTTTTTTCTTTTTTCTTTTTTCTTTAGTCATTTGTAAGAGGATCTGTTTGAAAATCCCATCAGTCTTTCCAGAGTATAAGTCTGAAGACCATCCATTTCCTAGATCATTATTTTGTTTGGAAGACTTTCTCAATAAGTATAACCCTGCTGACATAATTTAAAGTATTAGCAATTCGGTATCACATTTTGCTCCCCCCCAGTACCTATTGTGCGAGCATTCCAAGCATCTCTGTAGCCTAGCCTCCAATGACATAGGGGCCATTTCACCATGGCGGGCTGGGGTGGTTCGAGCCATTCACAATGGTAGCTCCGTACGGGCTCAGAAGGCATAAGCAGCTCTCATCCCGTGTGGAGAAATCAGGTATATAAAGCAGATGGGGCCTCTGCAGGAAGCACGGGGAAAATGAGCTAAAAGTACAGATGACGTTCTGCGGGTGGTGGAAAGTGTTGATCATTTTCATGCTCACAATTCCAGCCCAAAGATGGATGACAAATCGAGTGCTGTGAACATGTAGAAATACTGGTGGATCATTCTCACCCACCTGAAGAACAATTTGGAGCTTCTTTATGTCTTTTTACTAAGAGGGCATTAGCTATTCTCTGGGAAGAAGGAGATTTGTTAATGGTTTTGTTCCATCGTAGGGATGTTAAAATTCTTCCACAATACGGCCGGAGTTATTGACTGCATTTCTGTCAGCACTTAGACAAGCTAATCTTCCCTCCCCTTTGCGCTCACACTAGGTAGAGATGTGGTGCATGTGTTTGACCCTCATGGGTTCATCTCTGTGGCAACAAGGAGTTTTCTGCCCGGTGTGGCAAGAGAAACCTGCTTTCTGGTTCTTGTTGCTTATAAGAGAAATTAGATTTTGATCTCAATTCCAACTTGGGACTAAGTAAATGTCACCCAGGATCAGTGACTGACCATTCCTGTGGACCTTTAAAGATAACACCTCCTGTTATTTTAAAAAATATCTTGAAACGTACTATATACTCTAGGCGGAAAAAAAAATCACTTGAAGTAATGATCTCCCACTCTGGTCTACCTCTTGCTGGGCTCTGACGGGTGGCCCAGTCTCGGGGCGTGGCTGTCTCCTGTGCCTTCAAGGCATCTCCCCCTGGTCTCAGAACTAACTCTTTCACTTCTATTTAGTCTTGGCTCAACTGGCATATCTCTCTGAGGCCCACCCTGCCTGCCTTATTCAAAGTTACAACCCACACTGCCCCTCACCTTCTCCATTTGTTGTCCCAGAGCACATGTGGCCTTCTAACATAGTATATAGCTTACTTATTTGTGATGCTTCTTTTGTGTTGTCTGCCTCTCCACCCCACCCCTACCTGCCTCAAAGCCTGTCAACTCCACTACGCTGGAGAATTTTTTTATACCTTTTTTTTACTGGTGCATCTCAAATTCCGAGCAGTCTGCAAAAGTTCAATGCATATTGTGCTCATTATATACCTTATTCCTTTCTTCATTTAGTTTATAACAAACCTCTATCCCTATCATCTTTGATCATTCCTATGAAGTACCCATTTGAAATATAGTTCATGGGATTATAGATCACGCTAGAGCACTCGACAGTATTAAGCTTCAGAAAAACATTACGCATTGAGAAAGTTTTACAGGTGAAAAAATCAAAGCGATATCGGAAATTACAGAGTACTGGTATTGTACTTGCGGCATTTACAAGAGGTGGAACTGCAATGATTTTTAAAAGAGCAACATAAAAATATACCTCAGGTGCAATGAACATCTTAAAACCACCACCAATTCTATCCAGGGTGGAGAGTAAGACAGTAAGGGTCCTATGCTAAGTACATGGATGCCTCCTTCCACGGCAAGAATGTCAGGAGCGGAGGGACTTTTGCTTATGAACACCTTGCTGTATTCCAAGCACTGTTCTAGGCCCTGGGCACACAGAGATGAGTGAGGGCCATTAAAGCCACCAAAGACCTAGTGGAGGAGGAACCCAAAATAAGGAGTTACGGTACAACCTTTAAAAGTAACTGCTAATTTTCAGGCAATGGCCAGAATAATCCAAGCAGTAAGACTTAGTGTATAAATCATAAACCCACCTATCACCCACACCAAGTTCTTTAACACATGTGACGCTTTAATATTCTCTAGTATTGTACTTTAGGTATATTTTAGTGTTGGGGAATTTTATTTTCTGTTAGCACTGAGTTTAAACCTAACTTGCAACAGGCTAACTTGAGAAATGACATTCTTCCTGAAGTTTCCGAGAACCTTTGATATAGCAGAAAACATACAATTGGAAATGACAGTTTGATTCGTTATTAACAGAACAGACTCTTACCACATGACCTTTCCTTTCATGTTGACCCAAGCTCACATCACTGCTCCCTGAAATTTTGGGAGATCAAACATATCCTAGCAGTTTACCTCTTTAGGGACACTAAGGGCTGTGGTGTAAGTAATCCTTCCCATTAGAGGATTTGTGGCTGTTCTCCCTTCTTCCAACCCAGGCACGAGGCTTCATTAAAAATTTTTTTTCTTTTCTTTCTTTATTTTTGAGAGAGACAGAGACAGTGCGAGTGGAGGACGGACAGAGAGAGAGGGAGAGAGAGAATCCCAAGCAGGCTCCATGCTGTCAACACAGAGCCCAAAGCAGGGCTCGAACTCATGAAAGCATGAGACCATGACCTGAGCTGAAACCGAAAGTCAGACGCTTAACCGACTGAGCCACCCAGGCGTCCCCCCCAAAACTGTGCTGATGATACAGATAACACTTATCACCTTGGAAGAAAATCCCCAAATAATCAACTTCTCTAAGTATTTAATTTTCCCCATTAAGTCAGTTTCTCTTCACTGAAGCAGACCCCATTGTGAGGAACATTAGCAAGACAGTCTGACAGATTAAGTTCCTTGGTAAGGATAATTAGCTAGAAGTAACTTTTTAGGGAAAGAAACCCTTAAAATATCAGAGTTAACATATACAGAGGAAGTGGAACTGGTGTTCTCACTTTCATTTCAACAGAAGTACAAATGTATTAGGTGATTTCACTTTTTAAAAATGATTCTCTGTGAAGCTTCCTAAATCCTAGGCTGACTCTCAACGAAGCAAGTTCTGCCCTGATCCAAAAACACAGCCACCTGCCCTGGCTCTTAGTCCGTCAGGGTTTTAGATGGTAAGCACTTTGCAGAAAATACTGCCCACTTCCCAATCCCCAGTACCACACCAAGTTCAAGTTAGATGTCCTTCCATCTCCATCTGGTTCCTAAAAATCTAAGTTTACCAGTGGGTTTGCATTTCTCGTAGCATGTTTGTAACATATTTTTTGTAGCCACCACTTGTTAAGTTGCCAAGGGCAATGTGGGCATCACTGTCCTTGCTTAATCCTTATTATCTAACAGAATACCTGGTGGAGGGGACTCAAGTGCTCAATAAATGTGTACTGAGCCAACAAAGCAGTATCAGGCATGATAAAGTTAATTCATATTCTGGGACCCACAAAATGGAGGCTGCCCAATTATGAAACAATTGGGGAAATTGAACACTGGATATTTAAAGACATTAAGAAATTGTGATTGGTTTTTAGCTGTGAGGATGTGATTGTGGACATGCTTTTTAAAAAAAGAACCATGATCTTTCATAGATACAGGCTAAAATATCACTGATGCCTGGGACTTGTTTCAAAGTAATTCCATGGTGGGCAAGAGGGAGACGAATGAAACAAAACTGGCTGTCACTGGCAACTTGTAGAAGCTGGGTTATGGGCACGCAGGACCTCGTACGGCATTCTAATTTTGGATATGCTTGGAGGCTGATCACCCAGCAGAGAAAACACACACTTCTCACAATAACCAAGGGATTCTTACAGTTTGTATTTATTTCACGTAGAGATTTTAAAGCCTATTTTTTTTTATCTTGGATAAGGGAATGACTGTCTCATGAATATTGACATGACCTATTATCACCACCCCTCCATTTTTAGAAAATAGGATATGATTAAAATAATTAATGTGCAATTATCAAATATAATTTAGAGGCAGTGGGTATTTATTTTGGAAATACAGTAACCAGTGGGAGGGGGAAGTAAATAAGGAGGGCAAGTGGAAGGAAGGAGGGGAGGAAGGAAGGAAGGAGGGAAGGAAGAAAGGAAGGAGGGAAGGAAGGAAGGAAGGAGGGAAGGAAGGAAGGAGGGAAGGAGGAAGGAAGGAAGGAGGGAAGGAAGGAAGGAGGGGAGGAAGGAAGGAGGGGAGGAAGGAAGGAGGGGAAGAAGAAAGGAAGGAGGGAAGGAAGGAAGGAGGGAAGGAAGGAAGGAAGGAGGGAAGGAAGGGAGGGAGGAAGGAGGGAAGGAAGGGAGGGAGGAAGGAGGGAGGGAGGGAGAGAGGAATGAAGTAGAGAGGAAAAGGACAAAAAGTGAAGAGAAAAAGAGACCTGGAACATTCTGTAGCATGCAGAATGGGATCTATGCTATAAAAGGTGAGGTGAAGGTGGGTCACCTAGTGATCAGGAACAAGACGTGGCAGAGACTGGGAAGCTCTAGTCCGCCTCCTCTTTGTAAAGTCCTCAAGGTGGAAACACTTCTTACAGTTTGAAACGGACGGAAAAGTTGAAAGAAGAAGAATATTTCATGGCGCATGGAATTTGTATCCAATTCACATGTCCACATCCATAAATGGAGTTTTACGGGGACACAGCCAGGCTGATTTGTTTACACATTGTCTTTGGTTGCCCTGCCCCATGAAGATAGAGTCAAATAGTTGTGACAGATGCCGTGTGGCCCACAAAGCGTAAGATATTTACTCTGTGGCCCTTTACACAAAAAGGTTACTGACCCTTCGGCAAAAGTGACAAGTGAGAAAGCGGAAAGAAGGAAGAAAAACACTAGCTTTATAGGATTTTTAAGCCTACGGGATTGAAACTGAGAGATGACAGCTCGAAAGGAGTGATCAAGTAATAGGACAAATCAGTGGAGGATGACAGAGGAGGATGTAACCCACCCAAGCCCAGGGTCCCTTCTCATTTCCTGCATGAGGAAAGAGCGTAATCTAAGTATAGACTTTGACAGACATCTGCAATTTTTTTGTACAGGTATACTCAAATTTTCCGATTGAGTGATTTTCACCTACTGTGGTGAGTACAAAGTTTTCAAATATAAAAACCCGAGAAACACTAGCAAGGTGTTATCTGACATCTATGAATCCAGCCGAACCTACCGTACTGGGCTGAAGAGCGTTCTCACAAAATCTGTGACCTCCCAGACCCTGTAAATGTGCCCTCATTCGAAAATAGGGTCCTTGCAGGCGTAATCCAGTTTAGATGGGGTCAAACTGGATCACGATGGGTCCAAATCCTGTGCCCAGTGTCCTCGTAAAAAGGGAAATGCGGACATACGGACATAACACCGTGTGACAATGAAACAGACATTGGAGTAATGTAACCACAAGCCAAGGAACGCTGAGTAGGGCAATGCCAGAAGATGGAAGGCTAAGAAAGGGTCTCTCTAGAGCCTGCGGAGAGCACACGACCCTGTGGCCGCTTGACCCCTGAGGTACAGGCTCCAAGACGATAAGAAAATTAATTTCTCTTATTGTAAGCCACCCACCCATTCGGTGGTCCTTTGTTATACCTACCAATCACCTTTACGCCCTGGGCCAAGTGTTTTACTCCAATCCTGTATTCCAGGTAAAAGAGGAAAGCAGTGGAGTCCTCATAACATTGCCTTACGTTGGACAGTTTCATCCAGCATGGTGGTAAATGAAGGACACAGATAGTTGATATCCTTAACAAGCTCACAGCCTAGGACTTGTGTGTCGATGATGGGGAGGCCTACGGGGGGGGGGGGGGGACACTGGATGGAAAGGGTGTGCTTCGTATGGAGTGCTGATCTGCGGGGGCAAGGCTCTCATGTAGCTGCAATCACCCCACAGGGGTGTGGGATGCCTGCCTCATGCCTTTTGCTTCCAATGTGGATACAGTTAATGATCCTTAGAACTCCTCTCTCCCACTCCACGATGTAAGTGGTTTCCTACACTGCCTTGCACCTCAGGACAGTCATAGGGAGGTGCCAGCCATTCTGGTATTTGCTTGACCTACTGTCGCTGGCAGTGCTGAGGACTGGTAAGCCTTGGGTATTATTATTCCAGATCAACACTCACCGTGGGACAACGTGGTGTTAGTGACCGGAGCAAGACATAGGTGTTTCGCAAAGGCCTGAAGCGGAAGAAATAATCAACTGATTAGATTCCCCGGATAAATATTTCCGAATTGCTAATGAGAGTCAGATGTGAAAATCTGAAGTTCCCCCTTTTGCTGAGAACAGTCCCTGCTGCTTATGAAGGAATATGGGTTATGTGTGTCTGTAGCGGCAGGTGGTGTGGGGGTGGGGGGTGGAGCAGGGAATCCAAAAGAGAGGATTTAAACCTGAGAAAGGTCTCTGAGATGAGCTTAAGGTATTTCTTATCTAACTTGTATGGTATCAGTGGGCATCACCAAAGTTCGTTCGTTCATTCATCTGTTCATTCATTCATTCATTCATTCATTCATGCAATAACCATGCCCACTTACTCTAGACCCCTAAGCCATAAGCTTGTTCATGGTGAATAAAACAGACCTGGCCTTGACTTTCAGAGACTGTAACGGAGATCAAATAGAAAAAAAAAAATGAATAGAAACTCAATGAGATAGGTGATTTGAAGGAAATAACCAGATAACAGTGTTAAACAGTAACAGAGAGGAAGCCCCTAGGGCAAACAGGGCCAAACTCGGCTCAATGGGTATTTAAACTGGTCCTAAAAGATGAAGGAACTGGTGGTCGAGGATGAGGGAGCCACGGTCAAGTGTGGAACAGGGGAAAGTTCCAGGCAGAGGGAGAAAATGGCACAAAGGTGGGTTCAGGAAGCAGAGGGGGCTGAAGGAGGCAGGTGCGGTCGGTCAGGCTGAGGAGTCCTCCTGTGCAGGGCGTGAGACCCTCAGAAAAATGCAAAGTATGCTAGGAAGCCTGGAGAGGTTCCAAGCAGGGAAGCAACACATCCAACGTCTGTTTTTCAAAGGTCAGTCTGGCTGTTATTTGCAGAGCAGGTAAGAGTCGATAAGAGTAGAAGCAGACAGGCCATGTATAGCTCTGAATAAAACCCTGCATAAAGAGGACAGTACCAAGAATTAGGCTGTTGGCAGCGGAAGTTAGGTGCATGGGTTTGAAACGCATTTGATAGAAAAAAAAAAAGAAAAAAAATTACTGATGGGTTGGACCCGGCAGGTAGTCGAGGGGGGAGAGACAGACAGAGTCGGGTGGTGGGGCAGAAAGAAGTAGACGATGTAGGATGAATGCCAGCCAGCTTTCTGGCTTAATAAACAGGTAAATGAAAGAACACGTTGTTGCTGGTGGAGTGATCAAAAGCTCCATTTTTAACAAGCCAGACTTGAGGTGCCCAGGAGACAGTTAAATGTTTGTATCAAGTAAACAACTAGATACAAGCATCTGGGGCTTAGAATAAAGGTCACAGCTGGAGAGGTGGACATCTGTGTGGCAGCATATAGATTGTATTCAGTGCCATGGAAATTAAAAGAGGTAACTGAGGGGGAATGTGTAGAAAGAGCCAGACAAGCCCAGGACAAGGCTTGGGGACCCTAACTTGCAGAGGCTTCAAAGGGAGACTGGGGTCAGTGAAACTGTGTAAGTTTCTAGCAGTCAGACAGGGCGTGTCCGCAGTGCATCCCTCAGTGTCTTCCCTACTCTACCCTCAGCAACTCCAACTTCCGAGGGTCTCAGGACAGGTAACAAGGCAAAAGGGAATAGCCCCGCAAGAATTGTTCAGGTTAAGTGCTGTGCGCTCAAATGATCAAGTGCTGGCTGTAATTGGAAAAGCATTTTGAGAAATGAGCTAAGGCTGTAAGTTATAATGGGAAGCAAGATGAATACTCTTCAGAAGATCATTTGCTTCCGTCGAATACATTATTGCAAATGAGATGATGTACATCAGCAGGGAATATTTCAAGCCACCTAACGTTTTTAAGTGTCCCTATAAAAATCCTGAAACTTTTTCAACTCAGAAGTATGACTTACACATCGGATAGAGTAACATTTATATCCAGACCTGCATGACATTTCCAAAACGAGGCTTCTTTGGAGATTAGAAAAGAAGGCATAACAATACCATTGCAGGCATAAATCGGTGAATCTTTTGAACGCTAAGGTTGAGAGATGGCAAATACGGATCGGGGCCACTAAATCAAGACATGAGTCACAAAGGTAAGAAGGGGATGCGTGAAAAGTTTACTGGCTGTGAGAGGAGAGAAAGTGGCGCATTAAGAAAGCAAACATTTATGGGTGTATTAATAATCTCTTGGTTTAAAGAGCCTCGTATGGAACTTCTCCCAGGTCTTACCTGTCTCCCTTTCTTAGCCGCCCGCAAACAACGTGGATATCTCTCCGTTCTCTCTACGCTCGGGATTTCCATCCAAGCAGAAGGTGGGAGAGGAGGGTCTTCTGTTTCTCCTCTTCTGCCTCTCACTCTCTTTCCACTTCAATCCCCATCAGCTGTTTCTCATTCCTTTCCACGTTTGTTTGCTTGTTTGTTTCTTCTTTTCTCCTTTCCTCCCTCTCTCTTTCTCACGCACCATCCACAGAGAGGGTTGGGGTTTTTTCCCACTTGTGCGGCACGAACTCGTTTTTAGCCGTATTCTTTCTTCCTCAAAAGCGCACTTTAATCTGTTTTGACTGTGATGCAACGTAGCTTTAGAAGTTCAAGAAAAATCGTTTCTTCCTCTAAAATGGCCGTCTCGCTATGAGTTTCTATAAGCCTAATTTGAGGCTCAAAAGTGAGTAAGAACTCTTCTTTCCAGGGAATACCTACTCTCCCTTCCCTGGAACAACAGACTCAGTCTCAAGACTTGCCTGAGTCCCTTACCAAGGATAGAAAAGGGATGGAGAAGGGAACGCTCTGGAAAGAAAGCACATCAGATAGCATTTCAAAGCATGTCCTTGCCCCAGTGGTATCACTTACATACTGTTACACACGCTGTGTGTTCACTTATAAGTAGGTGGTCAAGCCCCTCATCAAAGGCTACCTTCTTGCTCTAGGAAACCTTGCTCACTAGAGCATTTGGTGACATGTGTGACTTTATGGCCAGAGACCTGGTGGGAACGTCTCTTGCCACCAGGAAAGCCGCTGTCAGCTCTGGGAACTGAGACACCAGGAGACGCCAACTCCTCTGGACTCATGGCAGTGGAGACAGAGGAGCAGTCGGAAGGTGGTAATACGGTAATTCTTCCACCTGTGTAATTAACCCGTGTCCGCATCTCATTGTGAAAATGGGGGTTATCTGCTCATTTTATGAGGTCGTCTTGAGGACTAAATGGGAAAACGCACGAAAAACACTTAAGAGAGAACCAGCTGCCAACCCGGCACCCACACAGTGTCAACGATTGTTGTTGTTTTGGGTCCTCCTCATCTGTCGGTCTTCAAAATCCTGAGAAACGGGGATATCAAAGCTGGATACATACCAAGCAGTTGGAAGCAAAAGTGGTAACGTTACTGCCTTCATAAACTCTTAAAACAATTTTTTTAATGATTATTTTTGAGAGTGAGAGACAGAGCATAAGCGGGGGAGGGGCAGAGAGCGAGGGAGACACAGAATCCAAAGCAGACTCCAGGCTCTGAACTGTCAGCACAGAGCCCGACGTGGGGCTTGAACTCATGAACCGTGAAATCATGACCTGAGCTGAAGTCAGAGACTTCAACCAACTGAACCACCCAGGGCCCCCTCATAAGCTCTTAAATCTCCATATTCCAGAACGCCTCAGCTCAAACAGTAGAATTACATGTACAATAAATGACGACAGTCATTATCGTGATAGCGAACACCAGCATTATTTATGAACTTAGTTTGTAACAAGTGTCTCATTTAATCCTAATGCAACTTTACACCACAGGTCCTTCAAAATGACTAGTTTACAACTGACCCAAGTCTTCTGACTACAGAGCCAGCAGACAAATGGAACAGTTGAAATTAATCATAGAGATGGGTCATTCATGGTGCAGTTCACTTCCAAGGCCTCTCAGAGGAAGGAGAATGAGCACATTCACCAGGTTCCTGGGCTTCTCTGGGCTTCCATTTCCTCACTCGTAAATGAGGCTATATACACCCGAAGACCCGTAAGACTCCTTCTATCTCTGAAACTCTATGGCTCTATCATCTAACCGCGGAGATACCCAGCACGTGGAGGAAAATCAGAGGGAAGGCTCCCCCAAACCATACAATGATTATTATATCCTTTCCAAAAATTACAATGACTATCCTTTTCTGCACTTCTCTTCAGCGAAAGTTACCCAGCAAGGTTGCCTCAAGGGCAGTATCTGTTCTGTGAGGGCCACAGAAAAATGAAAACATTTAGGTGATGACACCCGAGATGACGTCACTTTAATGGAAATAACGTTTTGAGTGACGTTTAATGCTTTTGTCCAAGTCTCTGCGTTGCATCCTGTAGCTATCTGATATGTGAATGGCGGGGGTGACTCTCACCTTCAGAGCGGCAGGGTGCGACCATGTGGAAGAGTTTCTCTAGAATGGCAGATAATTTTAACTCGAAGTAACCCTTGATCAGAGATGAGACTGCTCATTTGTCCTCAGGGCCCAGGCCTGGAGAAGTCATAAAGGGCGTAATGGAAATTTCACAGTGGTTGGACAAGTTTATCCTCCGAGCCCTGTTATGTGTTTTATTTTCGTTTCCACAGAAATGCAGACGTGGGGCTGGATAATTTGTTTCAGATGCCACTTTGGATTTTTTTTTTTTAAGCAGGGAAATGTAAAGAAGAATACAATTTGAAAATGTTGTGAAAAGGGAGGTAAATGTATTAACATGAGTAGAGAGTCATGGGACATTTCATAGAATGAAGGCTATATGAAAAATACAGGAAAGTAGGAAAAAGGAAATAAATCATACAGTTTCATCACCTGTCAACAAAGAACCACCACTTTTATTTTTATTATTATTATTTTTAATGTTTATTTATTTTTGAGACAGAGAGAGACAGAGCATGAGTGGGGGAGGGCAGAAAGAGAGGGAGACACAGAATCCAAAGCAGGCTCCAGGCTCTGAGCTGTCAGCACAGAGCCCAACATGGGGCTCAAAATCACGAGAGAGAGAGAGAGAGAGACAGAGACAGAGACAGAGAGAATCCCAAGGAGGCTCTTCCCTGTCAGCACGGAGCCCGATGCAGGGCTCAAACTCATGAACCGTGAGATTATGACCTGAGCCAAAGTCAAGAGTCGGACACTTAACCAACTGAGCCTCCTAGGTGCCCCCTAAGGGTTTATTTTTAACTATAATTGATTACTTCTATAATATTGGCATTAGAGCATTGAAATAATATAGTAAAATATTCCTTCTAGCTAATATTTTTTATTCATTCATTCATTCACTCACTCACATATCAAATATTTCCTAAGTGCCTAAGAGGAACATGCACTTCGCTATACTAAAGACACAGGTCTAAATCAAGACACAGCCTCCGCTCACACAGCACTCTCAGTTCAGGGCAGAAATAATCGTACTGTATTGTGCTGATGCTCTGAGGGCGCATGGGAGAACAGCTAACTTAAACAACATTGAAAATCGCAGTCTGTTAATCGTTTTTGCAAAGGATGATATTGAGCTTTTTGGACTATATCAAGTAGTCATGTGAAAAGACTTGATTGGGACTTCAAGCAAAGAGAATTTGAAAAGGTCGAGAGATGTAAGCAGTCTACTCTCGCTGCAGGTGAGAGAGTGGCCGGGTCACGTAGACAGGTACAGTTCCTTGAGCACTGAGGTGCTGGTGGGCACCATCCTCGTGGTTGTTGGAGAACAAATGAAGGATTTAAGCAGCATGAAACGTGGTCAAGTTTTCATTTTTGCATGGTTATTCCGCTAGTTTGGGGAGAACCGATGATAAAATATATGAACGCAAATTATGCAACCAATAGAAAATGACGTTAAAAATGGAGAAAGGGGGGGATTAAATGGAAAGATACCATTATGGGCTGAATTGTGTCCCTTTAAAATTCATATACTGAAGCCTCAACTCCCAGGGCCTCAGACTGCGCCTGTAGAGGGCCTTTGGAGAGGTAGGTAAAGGAAAATGAGATCATATGGGTGGGTCCTAATCCAATAGGACTGGTGTCCTTGTAGGAAGAGAAGAAGACACCGGGAGGCACTCATCCAGAGACAAGACCACATGGGGACACACAGGGAAGGCGGCCATCTGCAAGCCAAGGAGAGAGGCCTCGGAAGAATCTGACCATGCTGACACCTTGATCATGGACTTTCAGCCTCAGAACTGTGAGAAAGTGAGAAAATTAATCTGTGACTTCAGTTGCCCCACTGAGCAAACTAACAGATACTGAGGAAATAGAAATGAAAGTACTTGTTGACTAAACGGATGTTCGTAGTCAAAGGGGAGGAGACAGGCAAGAAAACTTAAAGTGTTTTGATTTGGATGACAGGTTAATAGAGATGCCTTGCACCCAGTTGGGAAACCCCAGATTGCAGTGGATGGCGCATTGAGATTGGCAAGTGAGAGTCAGAGGAGACTCTCTGAGAAGAGACGGTCAGCGTGGCATTAAAAATACAATGTGAAGTTCAAGAGAGGGGGTATAGGGTTCTGTTCTCTCTCAGTGAAACAGTTTCCTTTCAGGTATTTGCATGCACCAATCCCTCATTTAGAAATAAGGGCCTGGGGCGCCTGGGTCGCTCAGTCAGTTGAATGTCAGACTCGACTTCGGCTCAGGTCATGATCTCATGGTTTGTGAGTTCGAGCCCCAAGTTGCGCTCTGCACTGACAGAATGGAGTCTGCTTGGGATTTTCTTTCTCCCTCTCTCTCTGCTCCTCCCCTGCTTGTGTGCTCTCTAAATAAATAAACAAACAAACATTAAAAACTAAGGACTCAGTTCAAATCATCATTTTACCAGAGAGCCCTTTCCTGACCGTTCTGTCTAAAACATCACCTCCTGTCGCCAACATTCACTTCCCTTGATTTGTCTTTATACCTCCCATCATTTTATCATTACATATTTCATTCACTAACAGAATCCTTAGTGTTTGGGATGGTATGTGACATATAACAGCCTATCAATTATTTTTTTCTACTGAATCTTCCCCCCAAAAAGTGGAGGAAACGGGAGGAAGGAGGGATGCGAAGATGTCACCAGCCTACCATGACTCGCAAACCGAGGATGTTTTCTTTTATACTTTGAAATGGTTGAGGAAACAAGGAAGAACAGCATTTTGTAACATGAAAAATTTATGAAATTCAAATTTCAGGGCCTATAAAACAAATGTTATTCATCTACATGGCTACTTTTACCTACGGTAGCAGAGCTGGGTTATGGCCACAGAGGAGGCTGTATGTGGCCCCCAAGAAATGTTTACTGTTTAGCCCTTTCTAGGAAAGGCTCTCTGCCCCCGATAGATGCTATCTACAGGTCTTATACGTTGCTCTTGGGGGTGTGTACTGAGGTCACCACTTTGGGACGCAATTTGTCGTCACCAATTGGAACATTTACGTCGTTTCTTCCCTAGCAATTCTTGCTCTTTATCACAAACTCTTGTACCTTTAGAACAAGAAACATTCACAAGAATATTCTTAGCAGCACTGTCAGGAAAACTTACAGACAATCCAAAAAGCTATTAATGGAGGAGTAAACGTGCCACTGTAGTATACACGATAGTATTAAATTATACACAGTATGATGCGCTTTTTATAAATGAAAAAAAAACTAAAAAATGTGTTTAAGGACTACATCTACATGTAAGAAAACCATACAAAGGACATCACCAAAATGCACCATTCAGGTTGACCATTACCTGTGGATGGTGGGGAGGGTACGGAATGGGAAGGAATCATAAGTTTCTGAGACTATTGCTAAGGTCTGACCTCTTTTGGGAAGTGATGGATTTGCAGACCCTTATTATACTGTTATTGATTAAAAGTTGATCAGTAAGTGATGGATAATGAGGGTATGACCAGGGATTATGATTAATCTAATTCTGTGCAGGTGGGTGGCAGGGGGTGGAGGGTGCATGTGTCAACTTCACCAAACTTGAGTGCTAATCTTAGCACTTTTAAGAACCACTATGTGATTTTTGGACACTTGCTTTAGTTCTCTAGACATTTACTTCTTAAACAAAATACAGAGTAAGGAACTGATCCTTTCTAAGGAGCCACTCAGTTGTAAAGGTCTGTGGTTCTGTAAAATTAAGTAGTAGTGAGATCTGTTTGCGGTTCACTGTAGAAGCAAATGCTGACCTGAAATAAATGAATCATTTAAACCATTAGGTTTTGGTGGCCAAACATTCAGTTAGGGATTCAAAAGCCAATTAGCCCCTCCACAAAGTAAGTAATCCACCTTCCCGCTTAGGATGCAGAGTGGTGCTCTTGATTTAATTGCTACTTGCTGCATTCTTTCTGTAGCATCCCTACAATTAAAGAAGCTTTAAAGTAAGGCAATGAACCAGTAAAAATGTCTCAGACATGAGTAAGTGATGAGGCCTCTGTCTACCGAACAGCTGCTTGCCAGCACTTGTCATGAGGTTCCGTGAATTATCGATGCCATACCACAGCTCCCATAAATGTCAGTTGCCTGAAGAAGCTCAGAGCGTCTCTCTTGCAGCACCAGGCTGGCCCGGCTGGCCCTCCATTATTGCCTGGTGCTATGACGTGGGGAAAGAACATAATGGCAGATCCAATTGCCTTGGTTCTAATTACTGTATCAATACAGAGAAGAAAGTAATTTAAAGATTGATGATTTTCTTGGGTAGCCAAGAATTAAAACCCGGGGCCATATTCCTTTCTATACGTTTAAATACTCAAATCTTTGGTCTACTATAGCTGGAAGGGGTGGGAAACAGGCACTTCTGTTGATAGATGCCAGTTCATCCGTTCACGTTGTAGTTTCTTGTTTGGGAACTATCTCCTCCTAAAGGGCCTTTTGAGATATTTGTTCGAGATTACCCCAGTGATCCGATTATAGCTGACTGTCCTAGGGAGAGAACCCTGACCCAAGCTGGGTCAAGTTGAGTTTTGGAAACAACATCTAGTCTCTACTGAATATTTCAGTTTCTAGGTCCTAATCCTGGGTCTGGTTACAGCTCTGGTCCTTGGTAATTACACTCGAGCGCTTATAAAATATTCCTCTTTCTCTTTGGGTGGTGCGACAGGCTTTCTTAGACTAAAGGGAGATCTAAATGTATCTAGTGACTTTCTGTTTCTCTTTTCCATTTCGGTAAAGGATGTCTGAGACTCTACGAGGTAGTTCTACAGTTTATAAAATGTCTCGTGTTTTGATTCAGAAATAGCTCTGAGTAACTCACTATTTTCCAAATTACCCTCGGGGTACATTTATGGTTGGATGTGAGTTTAAATTTGACCTATTTCAATGTCTCATTCTATAAGTAAGAGAACAGAGGCCCAGGGAGGCCAACTGATTTGCCCATAGTCTCACAGTTCTTTAGAAAGCAGAGAAATACGGTTTGAGGCTTCTCACGCCTTATTTGGAAATACTTGTAAATAATGCCATTTTCGCCTCTCGGTCTGCCATAAAAGGGAAGAAACACACACACACAAAAGGATTCTAAAACAATTACAAACAAATGCTATACTGTTCAGACACATTGAGTCCTGTATCAGGAACTTCCATGTGAACGACCAGAATGAGTCTTATTTGTCTTTAAAAGGCTGTCTTATCTTCAGGAGAGAGGTGGACAGTGAAGAATGTACTGGCAAGATTTTGCCACGTATCAATAAATCTTTGCTGTGGCTTTTAGATGAATGGTTCTTCAACAGAACACTTCCAACTCTGTAAGTCTGGCTCCCAGCGGTCTAGGTTAGCGCAGAGTTTAGGGGAGTTTTAGGGGTAGGCAAAGTTCAAACTATACCAAATTAAAGCACGAAGCTGAGAAATTTGAAATACACTAAAAATGTAGGCGTATGCAGCCAACCAAGAAGCAGACTGGGGATTCTCTGGTCTTCATCAACTGCCTGTGGTATCTGGCCAATGAGCTTCGCTCCACTTCCTATGGAGGAAGGTTCGTGACTTTATGGTGGCCAAAAGAAAGGTCCAAAACTTCTCTTGATGTAAATAAGTGAAATTGTCACTAGTCAAATGAGCTCCAGACCGGAGTCTGGTCCCAAGATCACACCTGAATTGAAGAAAATTATGAACGTTTTAATCGCAGTGCTATTTGTCTAGCTGACCCATCATGCTATATTGTATCTGCTTTAGAAAGTGAGTATTTAGCGGAGAGGTAGCCTTGATCCTGATGCTCAGGACGCTCAGGTGACCCCGAGGAAGCAGGTAAGCCAGCTTGCAGCCCTTCTCACCTCTTCTCCTCACTACTTTCTTTGGAATTCCTCTGTTCAAATTCCTTTGGTGCCTTATGTCCCTAGTACCTACTCTAATCGCAAAAACCAAACCAAAACAAAACAAAAATACTAATGAAACTCCTTTGCACTGAAGTGTCACTGGATTTCAGAAGACAGTGCCTGGAAAACATAATGATTAACACAACAGCTTGAATTTCTGCGGGTATAATTTAGACTCGGGGTTGTCTGGAAGGGAAAGTGTATTTCTACCACTTGGGCCTAGGTAACCCATCTGGTGCCTTTGTGTGAATGCGAAAAAGGTGCCCTTTTCTTCGTGAATGCAGACACGAGCCAGGGAATGTGGCTTCTGAGGGGAGCACGGACTCATTTTAGCTTTGACTCACAGTCTGGCTGCCCTTGCGCAGGGAACAACCTGTCCAACTGTACGAACAGCCCAACATCCACACACACGCCCAGGTTATACTGTGATGGGGCTTCTGTTAGAGCTCTGCCTCATTCTTTACCCCATTTCCCTCCTTTTCTTTCTTTATTTCTCTCTACATATTCCTTTAGAAGAGTAAAACACAAGAAGACTTTCACAGAAAACAATTAAAAATAAATTGGTCAATTATTCCGAACCTAACCTAATTAAGGGCAAACAATTACAAGCACGCATAGTTTGGCTTTAAATTATCTCTGCTTTTTACTGATACCCACAGCAGTAACTCTAGATCTATATGTGTGTAGTAACTCCACACACATATGTATATTTATTTATATACTTATAATATATAAATTATACTTACATTTTACATATTAAACATCTTTTACTTATTTATACATATAAGTTTGGAGAGTGAGTCTATATATATGCAAAAGTTCACTTACACACAAAATTATATGTAGATTATATCAATAAAATTGTACTATATATTGTATATAGTTACATTATAATTATATATAATTAAAAATGTTTATGTTTGTTCATTTTTGAGAGAGAGAGGGAGAGAGAGAGAGAGCAGGTTAGGGCCAGAGAGAGAGGGAGACACAGAATCCAAAGCAGGCTCCAGGCTCTAAGCTGTCAGCCCAGAGCCCGACACAAGGCTCGAACCCACGAACCGCGAGATCATGACCTGAGCTGAAGGCAGACGCTCAACTGACTGAGCCACCCAGGCGCCCCTAATTATATATAATTTTAACGTACAACGGGATATTATGTTGTTGTAAGTTTTACGTTACGATAGATAGAATATAATTATATACCATATATAATTTTCTCTATGTATGAAATTTTGCATTATTTTATTTCTAAGTCACAGTAACTATTTTCTATGTTGCTCTACATAAGAGAGTGGCATATAGAATTAATTCAATGTGTAAGGATATACATTTACAAGAATGCCACTTAATTAGCATCCTTAATCAGGTAAGCCAATCCACCCGAGTGTGTAACTATATCTGCTCCTGATTCGGAACTGACATTTGGGCATCTGACATTAAATAAAACCACAGGAATGGGATTTATGGGAACGGCTTTGGACAATTTGTAACTGCTTCTGTCACGCAGGGACGTGCAGGCGGAAGGCCATGGGCAGCACAGCGATTCAAAGACACTGCCGGGTCCTAGTAGGTCCCCGAGGTCCCCCGAGACCCCAGCAAGGGTACCCCCACCCCGGCCAGGCACCTCAGGAGCCGCACACACCACCCTGGCCTTGTTCCCTGTGCCTGTGAGCCGGGGATAGGCCCCAGAGGGCTTTGTGAGGCTCCCCCCACAGAGGCCACCCTGGCAGAGCAACTTGCGTGAGCATGGAGGTGCGTGGCCCGGCTGCAGCTTCTGCAAAGCTGTCATTTCTTTCCCAGGAGCACCTGCTGGACTGGCACAGAGGCCAGATGCCCTGAATTTCTCACGTACCCAGTGCGGGTGCTGCCAACCTACTCTTGCAGGAAATCCTATTTACAAATTTAAACAGAGTTTCCCCCCTTTTTTTGCATTTGCAAAAATTGGTATTTCTCTGCTATTTTTTCACATGCAAACCATGTAGTGGGTTTGACTATTTGGTAATGGAAGAGCCTTTATCCCACCTTAGGAATAAGGAACTTTAACTTTTCCATTTGATGTTGGGCAGCATTTGAAAATGTCCCTTAAATTTACTGTCCAGACCTTTTGGAATAAGAGAGCTGACCCACCACCATCCTTCACAGTGGGGGTAATTAAATGATTTGTCCATCTCAAAAAACAGATGTCGACTCCAGTTCCCAGACAGCTCTAAAATGGCCAAGATATGTGCAGAGATGGAATGCTACTTGAAAACAGACATGATCATAGTTGCTAATTTAGGAGGCCATGGATGGTAAGATACACTACCATTTTATGCATCAGTAAGAAAGAAATAGTATACCATCCTAAAAGAACTCTTTCAATTATATTTAATTATAGGACTCTGATGCATACTTGAGAAAGAAACCAAACGCAATGATCTGGTGAAGGCATCCCTCACACGTCTTCACCCTCAGAGTCCGATTCTGAAAACACTTTGCAATTGACACTCAAACTTTAATCTGTTTGATGTCATTAACATGTATAGGACAAAAAATGATCAGAATGGTATTGTTCGACCTCGGAAGCTTGGGAGAAAAAGAGTGGTATGAGCATGAGCTGTTGATGACTGTCAGAAAACGATCCAAGGAGAGGGAGGTGTACTCAACAGACTAAAATAGTAAGACACAATGCAACAAACAGGCTTAGCCGGATGCCATCAATTCGTGTGATTTACGTAATTCCTTTTGTACTTATTCTAAGCCCCCAGATGATCTGATTATGTAGGACTGCCAACAGGGAGAGAAAGCAATCACAATCGTTTCTGAGTATCAGGATAATTATTTCTCATTATAAATTAATTGACTTTTTAGTTGTGAACACCATTCTACTGAGTTTTAGTTAATGGGTCATCCTCCTAGTGCTCCACCACCTTATCCTTCAACAAGGAAGGCCTCTAGACAATGATAATGTCACCGACGTAATGAATATCACATTATGAGATGTGAGGTGTGGGGATGTGTCTACTTGATTTCCCAGGCACACACAAATGCATTTTTCTGCCTGCATACCAATTAAAAAAAAAAGCTGGATATAGCACTAATAATTAAGTAGGCTCTAGGGACTGGAGCCTGCAGTTAAATGAATGTGAAAATTGTCTTGCATGAAGTTGAGATTAATATTAGTAGGTTTGGATATAGTGACTTCAATATACGTAGCAGAGTGAGGATAGGATAAGGGTTAAGTTGGAAAGAATGGGACCAGATAGACTCATAACCTATGAGGAAAAATGTGAAAAGAAGCAGACATAATTAATAAGGGAAGCTAGAAATGAGGAAAATTAGCAATTTTTTTTCTGTTATGATAATTATCACATATAAACCACGATTGTCACTATTGACCTTCTTTACTCCTGAATCCCTGGAGGGGATGATTTATTCCTTGTGATACACCCCAGCATGTGTGGTAAAGACTAGATGCTTAATGACGCTTGTTTTGCATTTTTCTTTTTTTTTAAGGTTATTTATTTACTTTGAGAGATAGAGAGCAAGCAGGGGAAGGGCAGAGAGAGACGGAGACAGAATCCCAAGCAGACTCTGCACTGTCAGCACAGAGCCCGATGTGGGACTCGAACTCACAAACCCCAAGATCATGACCTGAGCTGAAATCAAGAGTCAGATGTTTAACTGATTGAGCCACCCAGGTGCCCCTGTTTTGTATTTTTCAAAGTACTATAGTCTTATATCTATATATTAGTGTATAAAAACATTTCCATATATATCATTTAATTCAATACTTCCAAATAACATTAACGGTTAGATTTGCAATGGCCAAAGTTCAGGCCCTCAACCAACCTGGAATCTCTTATAACTTCTTGCTGAGTCTACATGGCATGAAAATGGCACACTTTGTCAGATGTAGATTTGTTGAAGCAAGATTACATTTTAGTAAAGTGAACCAACCCATACATGATGATCCATAACCAATTTAATGTAATCTCTGAGTGCCACCTGCAGAAAGAATATGCAATCTGTAAGTGCTAGTAGAAACCTGTTCAGGGTGAAGAGTCAAGGCTACAAAGCTAATTTACAGGACCACAACTCTCACTATTACAGCCAGCTGTCAATTATACACACTCACATGTTTGGAACTTGAAGGTTTTATAAAAATTCTGTAAAAGTACCAATATTAGCTAAGAATTTCAATAAACTTCTAAGTTTTTAAGAAGCTACACCATGATTTATATCTTCCTTTTGCTCCAAAAATCTTAATTCATCTTTTTTTACCACAAGGAGAAAAACACGTATTTTCCTATCACATTTCATAAATATTTATTTACCTAAATGGCAGTGCTTCATTATTATATTTTCTGTAATTAATCAGGAATATTTATTCACTGAGCTCCTGCTATGTATACATTCTCTTCTTTGTATATAATGTATACTTTTCCAGCACTCACGCCACTGGAAAGCTTTTGTTGTTTTATTCCAGACAATTAAACTGAGCACTTGCCATTACTGCTGAGTTGATAGGAAGGTGGAGTTAATGATTAGTCACCAGATTTAGATGGGAGGAGACAAGTTCACCTGATGCTATGTCACTGTATTTTTGTCAGGGGAGACCTACATGCTTGCTCTAAGTTACTGGAATCTGTCTTTATGAGCATTTTTCTTGGTTGATCAGAGGCTCTATGTCGTCCTTATTTCCAAAAGGGAAAACACCACCACAGACTCATTTTGCCAGGCTACCAACTTATTTCAGTGATTCTTCCATTGCCCAAAGAGATGGGGAATGTTCTGGCGAGAATTGCCACCACACCATGGGTCACAGTCTCTATCAAGGACCATGATTTTTTTTCTATGAAGTTCCCCCTAAATTTTGACAATTGCCAAAAGTTGTTCAGATCTTAATCTGATGAATAACATTCTTACTTCTGTCATTTGAACTAGAGTGAAGGCATATTAAAGAATTTTGTCTTATACATTTTCACAGTGTCTCATTGCTCTAGGATAGCACTGGGAATAAAGCGGGTGTTATAATAAAGTGAAAAGGTAGTGGCCTCCAAGGTGATACAAACTTGGCTTCCAATTTACCTATGCCTTAGCTGTCTCACACATCAAAGTGGATGATGATTCAACCTACCTCAGTAGAGGCTGGTGTACAAAGCACAATGCCCAGCATGCAGTATGTGTTTGCTAAATATGAGAAATTTATTATTGTTGTTGTTTACAGGCTTAAAATGTGGGTGATGAATAACTAAGATATTGGATAAACACATAATATCAGTAACATAGGCAAAATCATTGTGCAAGCTGACTGAAAAAGAGACAGCAATATAAAGTATTTTGGGGAAGTGTTCAAAATTTATTATTGGGGTTCATTCTATGAATATGTCCAACCCAATTTAAATCTGTGTCAGTATTTAAGTTGAGGCTGTCAAAATGCAGGCATCAATTTTCTCATCTGTAAAATGGGGTTTGACTAGGTGATGAGGATTCTCTTTAGCTCAAAGTTTTGGGAGATTATAATAATCATTACCTGGTAGTCAGGACTACAGGTTTGGTAAAAAGTAAGGCAGAAGGAGAGAAGGGGGAGGGCAGCACTGTGTAGACAACTAGCAGGGTTGGGAGTAGGGGGTCATTTCAGAAAGTCCTGGGATAACTTGTATTCTTCCGGGGAGAAGATGAAAATTATGGTAATTGCTTATCAAATATTAAATCAGCTAGAGTTGAAAGGACAGAAGAAGGAGAATGTCTGAAGTTCAGATGCGGGTAATAAAGAACATTTGGGTTAACATGAATCCACTGCTAGCGAAATAACAGATTAGGATCCAGGTCTATCATTTACTACCAAATTACAATATTTGTATTTTAAAATAAAGTCCTCATGTATATAAGCTTTCTTTGGATTTAAAAAAGGCATTCGATTTTGAAAATGTGTGGGTTATGCTAGTTACAGTTCTGGCTCCAAGGCCAGACAAGTTAATTGTTTCACAGAAGGAAAATTTTAAATTAGGTACAAAGGTTTTGTCAAGCCTAAGAATTTCTGAGAGTGTGTGTACCACTGACACTTTGAGAAGTATCCTATCCTATTATACTAGTTCTCTTAAATGCCCACATTATGTTTTAATAGCACATTGGGAAAAAACATTGAGCGTATTACACACAAAAGCTTTATGGGTATTGTTGCTTTGGATAAGAGGAAGTTAAAAAAAAAGTGAGTTGATATAAAGAAAAAAAATGTTTTTTAAATAATTAAATTGATGGTCGGTGGGCTTTGCAAAACTTGTGCAGATGGTAAACAAATCAGTAAAGTTTGGGAAATTCTGACTTAAGGTAATAAATGATTCTGCTCTCAGAAACTGCTGTAAATTAATAGATATAGTAGCATTAATAACTTTATAGCTTTTTCTCATTTGAATAATTCAATGTCTTTACTAGAAATAACTTAGCTACTCATATGCCATGCTAGAATATCTGAAATAATTTTATACACATTTATAATACTATAAGCCCCACACAAACAGATGTTATGTCTAATATGTTTTCTGTTGTATCCCTAGTGCCTGCCACATAATATGCACTAATAAATATTAGTTACATAAATAAACAATTATACAAACTTAGGTAAACACATTAAAGTTCTAAAAATTGTACCCAGGGGATAACATAGGGTAATCAACATGGATATTTTACATGAGTGGGAAATGACTCACACTCTGTCTAATGTCTGATAGAACCCTCCTCTATCACAGCTACCATTAAAGTTGCCACTAATCAAATCATAGAGTTATTCAAATTAAAAAAAAAAAAGAAAATAGGCTAATGATCAGAATTAGAAAGGGATTATGAACCACATCAAGTAAGGATCTACTGATGGAACTGGGAAGTCCAAGTGTGAACTTAAAGATTGTGTTGAGATGGATTTGTAAGATATTTCAGAATTGATTTTTTCTGCATGATTATTAAAGACATTCAGTACTCCTTTTTGTATGTTTATTCATTTATTTTTGAGAGAGAGAAAGCACGCGCGCAGCAAGGGAGGGGCAGAGAGAGAGAATCCTAAGCAGGCTCTGCACTGTCAGTGCCGAGCCCAACGTAGGGCTCGATCCCACAAACTGTGAGATCACGACCTGAGCCGAAATCAAGAGCTGGACGCTTAACTGACTGAGCTAACCAGGAACCCCTCAGTATTGTTAAATAATTGCAGTGAGAAACCAAGAAACTAGAGTTGAATTTGATTTAAAGATAATAAACTTTATGAAGGGCAAATGGTGGAGGAGTTACATTTATGTTGAAAATGATACTTCTGTGATACAAAGAAATGGCTTTTTTTTGGGTAATTTTGTTAAAGGAAATGAGATTTGCACACTTATAAAATTTGCATGATTTTTATGTTTTCAGAATCATCTGCACACTAAATATTTTCCCATTACGACACAAGAAATTAGCATCCCCTTTAAAGCAAGATTATTATTATCAAGGAGCATCTTTAATAGACTTGGAGTCTATTAAAACATCATAGGAACGCTGAAAAAGAAAGCTTTAACACATTGACTATTTTTTGGACATTTTTCCCTCTTTCCTTCATCACACTACTATGAAGTGCTCTCCCCTGAAAGGGAGAGCAATCAGTATGAATAGGACCATGTCTGTAGAGCTAAAGGCAAATTGAACAGGCACCAAAAATTCATTTAAATGACATCGCAACACAGTCAGAAGCTCACCGGGGCCATGATAATCCATGCAAATGTTTTTTTTTTTTACAAGGTTTCTGCCCAGGGCTTGAAATGGGAGAAAGAAAATATCACTGGTTTTAACAATCAATCTCTAAATCCAACCTCTTTCTAATCTCCTCTTTTAAGTGGCTCTGTTATCCCCCTTGACTTTCTACTACTAACAAAAATATCTAAACAAGAGTCTTATAACTGACAACCAAACTGTATCATGTAGATAAACAACATGATGACAAAAGTCTCAGCATTCACAGAAGCTTCTGAACGTGCTGGGTTCTTACTTATCCGTAATGATAATACAGATCCTAGCAACGTGTTGCCATGATAGAGGAAACAAACATTCTATGGAAGTTGGAGTATTTTACTTTCAAATACAAATGAAGATCAGGATTCAAAGTATTAAAAATTATTATATAAGGGGAATCTGAATCTTTACATAAATAGAATCTAGAGCTTTCAAAGAAAAGACAGACCTGGGGGCACCTGGGTGGCTCAGTCAGTTGAGCGTCTGACTCTTGATTTGAGCTCAAGTCACGATCTCACGGTTCGTGGGATCGAGCCCCTCATGAGGCTCTGTGCTGACAACATGTACCCTACTTGGAATTCTCTCTCTCCTTCTCTCTCTGTCCGTCCCCTGCTCACGTGCCCATGTGCACGTGTGTGCTCTCTTTTTCTAAATAAACATTTAAAAAAGAGAAAAATAAGACAGAACTTGGGAAGAGTGGAAGTGTTGGGAATATGATGCTAACAGTAATTCTCTTTCCAGAGAGTAACTATTCTACTGCATAGACTATTCCTTTGTGTTTTCCTATGTAATATCTAATTCAATTTTTTTTCTAATCTTACCTTCCTTTAACCTTTGTGTATGGAATATGAAAGGGAGGGGAAGGGGAAAAAGAAAGACTTGTTATAAAGTAGATACTGAAGCAAAAGCAAGAACAGAATGGTTAATAAACATAGTGGCTTGCTAGGTCTCAACAGACAAAAACTTCACATGAAGAACCTTTAAAAATCATTTGGACTGTGATTTTCTGTATAGACCAGCAGAAGGGGGCTATGGATAGGAATGACTTTGAGAGAATTTGGAAGTGCTTGCTTGAAAGTATCTTCTCCATATTTTGATTCCCATTGTTATTATTTTTGAAATGGAAATACCCCTGGAGGAGGTAACATAGTACATTAATATGCTAGAGCCATATCAGATCTTTCTTCTTCTAAGGGAGAACATTCAGGGGAAGGCTCTGAGAATAAGGACATGAGAAAGAAGAAAGGAACAAGACGAAATTAAAGGAAAATGTTGTTCAAGCTGGCCTGGAAATGCAGTTCAGAAGTAGCAAGGGCGATTTAGGAGTCTGATGAATAAACTCGGTAACAGCATTGGTTATTACTCAGACCTAACTCATCGTTGTGCTTTACAGCAATTAGCCAACATGCTGATGTTGAAGTACCCATCTCTTGTAAATTTTTCCCAAATTTAATAACTTATGTTGACATAGTTTCTTTTTATAAGTACTTGGTAGACAACCTGGGAAGTTAATTAATACGTTTTGTGGTCTGTAATTTACCTCTAAAATACATTCACAAAGACAGTTTGATATAATTCTATGCATATCAGATAGTTGACATCCAAGGGTTGATCCAAGCAAGAACACACACTCCATAGGAGGGTGGCTAGTATTTCATTAAAAGACCACATTTCAGAGGTAGATAGTACAAATGTGTAAGGTATACTTGTTTCTGCTCAACACCTCATGGTTTGTTAATTAGCATAAATGAACTGCTAGTTACATTATGGGGGATGGGTTTTTTAAAGGTGAAATCACTGGTGTTCGCTTAAGTTGATCGGTGAAAATAATTTAGAGACTCTCCCTCTCTTGCGTCAAAAGGATAAAGGATAAAGTCTAGGGAACCCTTTGCTTTTTATTCAGGGTGACTGAGGCTGGATTCTTCAGTAGTTCTATTTCATCCATTGATTTAGAGGATTCTGGCTGTCTGATCGCAATTATAAAGTAAATTCGATCCCGCTCCTGCATTGCTTTCCTAGTTGGTGTAAGAAAAACGTCCATACACCGAGCATCTGGAACAACTAAAGGGATAAAGAGCTGGGACTTCCAAGCTTACAGAACAGGCTGTGTAGACAACTTTTGAGCCCACTGCTAATAAACACGTGTCTTCTAACTGTAGGAAGGGCAGGCTTGTCTCATACCTGTTTTCTCACTGGGTGCTGAGTTAGATGAAGTTACTCATGCTTACTTGTCTATCTCTAACTACTGCCGGCAACGTCCATCTACTAAGAGAGCCAAAGTGGCATCCGTCTTCTCACAGCAGTGCATTTATTAGTGCCTCATATATACAGGTGGTGCTGGATTCATTAGTGAACAAGCCTAGATCACAGCCTAGACTCCAGTTAACCAGAAATCAGAAACAGAGGAAGACAATTTTTAAATAATACTGGTCATGACAATTTACATGATTTTAATTATAAGAACGAGGGTTTCTCAGAATGTTGCAATCTCTTAGAAGGGAAAAGTGATAAATTTATGCCCTGAAAAGCGATGGAAGTCTCTCATCCAAACCTATATTCTTTAATGTACATAGATTCTTGTGAATTGTCTTATAGATGCACCCACAGATGATAAGATGTTTAAAATATTTATGAGCTGTTTGGAAAATATTACAATCTGTCTGTGTCTCAGGTCACATGTCTTCAACATCGGAACACGAATACCTCTCAGGGTTGTTGTAAGGAATAACCAGAATACTACAGATGATACTATGCATCTACTTCTTTTTGCTTTAATTTTTTTTTCAATGTTTATTTATTTTTGGGACAGAGAGAGACAGAGCATGAACGGGGGAGGGGCAGAGAGAGAGGGAGACACAGAATCGGAAACAGGCTCCAGGCTCTGAGCCATCAGCCCAGAGCCCGACGCGGGGCTCGAACTCCCGGACCGCGAGATCGTGACCTGGCTGAAGTCGGATGCTTAACCGACTGCGCCACCCAGGCGCCCCTTTGCTTTAATTTTTTAAAGTTAATTATTTATTTTGGGAGAGACAGAGTGAGTGAGTGAGCAGGGGAGTGGCAGAGAGAGAAAGAGAGAGAGAGAATCACTGACAGTGCAGAGCCTGATGCACAGCTCAAACCCACGAACTGCGAGATCATGACCTGAGCTGAAACCAAGAGTCACTTGACCGACTGAGCCACCCAGGCATCCCGAAAGCATCTACCCTCTTATAGAGAGTTGATAACAAGTGCTAAGAATTATGACATCCCTTAAATAAAAGGGATATATTAATAGATATTTAAGATTAATAGATTTCCATAAACTTAAAAGTCATGTTTCAGAAACTATTTACTTCTTACAGTATTAAAATAAGGGATTAAAAACAAGTAAAGGGTTTCCAGATTAGGATGGTGGATATACATGGCATTTAACTTCTAAGAAATCACAGTTAGAGTATATGTTATATAAACACATAATCCGTGTGTGAGAGAGTAAAAGGGAGAGAAGCTAATGATTGCATGAGGGCAGGAGGGCTGTACTGGGTCTGTACTGGGCACACCAGGACATGTGGTAACTTACCCTGAAGTTTAAAGTCAACAAGACCCTGCCACTCTTTTCTTCCTAAGTTTATTTACTTATTTTGAGAGAGAGAGAGAGAGCACGCATGCAAGTGGGCGAGGGGCAGAGAGAGGGAGAGAGAGGATCCCAGGCAGGCTCCACACTGTCAGCACAGAGTCCCCTGCAGGGCTCAAACTCATGAACCATGAGATCATGACCTGGGCTTAAGTCAGATGCTTAACCAACTAAACCACCCAGCTGCCCAGACCCTGTGACTCTTAATAACAAACACACAGCTAATCATTATGAGGAATCTGAGGAAAGCTGAGGAGCCTAGAAATAAAGGGGAAAAAGAAAAAGAAAAAAAAAACGAAAATAAAGATATTTAGAGAAAATGAAGAAAAAAGATGTCTGTTATCCTTGAGATGCGAGCAAAGGCTGTGCATTCAGGAAGCAACAGGAGAATGCCATTACAAAGGAAATTTCCAGGGGGCGCCTGGATGGCTCAGTCCGTTGAGCAACTGACTCTTGATTTCAGCCTAGATCATGATCCCAGGGTCACGGTATCGAGCCCTGAAATGGGATCCTGGAGCCTGTTTCCAATTCTCTCTCTCTCTCTCTCTCTCTCTCTCTCTCTCTCTCTCTCTCTCTCCCCCTTCCCCCATGTCTCTCGCTCACTCTGAAATAATAAATTAATTAATTTAAATAATTTTGTAAAAAGGAAGTTTTCAGGAACAAAAAAGAGTTCTTTGATTAAAGTCATGATGAAAAGTCATTCTAGAAGGAACATAAATCAGAAGAGACAAAATCACAAAGAGAACAACGAAAAGAAGTGTAAGGAGTTGCCAGCATGAAAGTGAGCACTCAGCAAACGGATGAAATAGACATACTCTAAGGCATGTTGTGAAATTTCAGAACATCTGGGACAAAAAGAACATGCTAACTTCCAGAGAGAAGGGGGGGGGTTCCTAGTAAAGGATCATGAAGGGACCAGAGGGTGTGTGGTGCTGGGGACAGAGAGAGAAAGAGAGAGAGAGAGAGAGAGGGAGGAGACAGAAACAGAGAGAGATAAGGCTGAGGGAGACAGGGATCATGGGAAGCATGAGATCCAGCACAGGGAGAGGTGAGGAATTCCCAGCTGAACGACACTAGTGTGGCAACGCGAGGTTTCACGGAGACAGCATGCCCCAGACACAGACAGCAAACAGTAAGGGGGGGAGAATGTAGACACATCAGCAAGATGCCCATGACCATTTTACAGTCTCTTAAAAACTGAGAAAGGACAGAAAGCAGAAGGGGCCAAGATAGTTTCCCAGGGAAGACTGAATAAAATAGACGTACAGACAAGCAAAGAAGAAACGACGACGGCGACGATGATGATGTTGTTCTTGCCTGGTCTCGCTTTTTTAATGCTGACTGTCTTTGCTCAACAATATTACTGAAAACAGGACATGATGTGAAGGGAGGTCAGCCCTAACAGAGGACATTCTGTCCACCAATGAAATAAAGACATTTTTGACAACTTTGTTACTTCCTCTCTTCACAAATGAGACAGATGCTGCCATGTGGCAGTCATTTGTAGGACACTGATGAGCTTTAGGGCATTAGCTTAAGTGAGTCCCAGGCAATATGGTTCCAATATTTGCCAGTTTAGGCAATGTGTACTATTGGTACAGTTTATTGTAACTTTCTCGGTTGCATCGATTGGACCAAGCTAAGGTAAAACAAGAAATTAGCTGCTCTATGAGATTCTCTCAACAAAATTGCAAGAAACCTTTTGATATGGAAATCTGTTTACTCAGAAGGGATGAAAGGTGACCCACAAAACCGAAAAGGGTAGGGTTTGGAGAGAGAAACCCAAACGTACTGGCTTGAGGTCAGGCAAGGGAGAGGACTTCCTAGGGCAGGCCTGTGCAATAATTCTCGTGTTTTTGGTTTCTGACCATAAGGCAATAAGCTGACCTTAATTGGATCTCCCAAGGTGTTTTCCCCCCTCCTTCCTGCCTGACCAGCTGATTACAGAGGACTAGATAAGAGTCTCAGACCCCAAATGTCAGACGACTCAACAGCCCTTAGCTATAGACAATGTGAAGCCATTCTTGGCTACGGAGGAGGCAGGGGGAGATCACATAGCAAAGGCATTGCTTTAAAAAAAAAAAAAGAGGTTAGAGTGGAAGAGAGCCAAAGCCTAAGAGACTCTTAAAAACTGAGAACTGAGGGTTGATGGGGGGTGGGAGGGAGGGGAGGGTGGGTGATGGGTATTGAGGAGGGCACCTTTTGGGATGAGCACTGGGTGTTGTATGGAAACCAATTTGACAATAAACTTCATATATTGAAAAAATAAATAAAGAAAGAAAGCAAGCAAGCAAGCAAGCACCAAAGGGCAGTGTATTTAAAATACTGTCTAGGAAGGCGTGTAAAAATATTCGGAGGTGGGTGCATTTGCATCTGGGGTACCCTTTCGGAGGCTCCAGAGGTGACCCTGAGGATCCAGTTATAGCTCTAAAGCTGTTTCTTCTTGATTTTTCACGGCATCCCATACTCCCTCCCAGACCCTGTCCCATGGCATGGGCCTCACCCCACCTCTAATAGCGTTCCTCTCCTTCTCTTGATTTAAGTTCAAAACCCATTCGAGAGCTTTCGTGGTATTAACCTATCACTGTGACTGGCACACAATGAAGAGGTTTGAAAGAGAGCCTGGCAGGTGAAAGCCATCTGCGGAATAAAAGTATGAATCCAGAAGGGAGTCTTGGGCAAGTGGGTAATCAGTTACGGAGAAGAGCTCTCTTTTCAGGCTGTGTTTGATCAGTGAGTTGGTTCCTAGATTTTCAATTGAAGCTGTATGAACAGAATTGAATTCAAAGATTTATACTGATTGTGAGGAACTGAAATAGCTGAGCATGCGAGGCGGGAGTTGCTGAGTGATTACAAAGGTTTTTTTTTTTTTTTTTTTTTTTTTTTTAACAAAGACAGTTTGTGAGAGGTCGGCCAAGAGGAGAAGACGTCCTAAGAGAAGACGCCAAGGAGAGCTCTTCTATGTGCAGGTTAACAAAGGAGGAGGTGCACTGGGTTAGGAGACCGAAAAGGGAAAGAAAAGGCCTGTGATGAGAAAAAATATAAATGAGCAGAGGGAATAAAATGGAAGAAGCCAGTGTTTTGAGGCTTCCACTTGAGGCCATGAATTTATCAGAGAAATAGTTCATGACACATGGGAACACCAAGGGACTGGAAGCATAGTAATGCCCGGTCTGCGGATGTTAATAAGCCTCACAGAGAATAGGGGGGCTGCGTGTGTCCTCATTTCTTGCTGGTTTCCTTGCAGAAAAGGGAAGAATAAGGCACTGTGATCACATTAAATATTACGCACTATGATCCCCAACACAATTCCATTCAATGTCGTTACATTCTCACACCAGATTTGGTTAGATTCAGAGTAAGATTTTACATTGACAAAATCACTAGATATTGGCAACAGAATTTAAATTATCCTTAAAGTTGGGCTCAAACCCTAAGGGATGGCTAACCTAGGTAGACATAGATAGGAAATACATGACTTATCCTATAAAGCTCTCAGAAAACTATAACTTGTAGTTGAATTTAGAGCTAAAATTGATAATAATTGCTTAATGGTTTCGATTCTGGTTTCATGTAAAATGTGTTCTCTGATTAAAAACCCCGAGGCATTCGTTGCTCAATTAAGAAGTAAATAGTTTACAGCAAAAATGCTGTCCAAACCACAGATAATAAATTAGAGCTGTGTAAGGAAGTTTTGATGATAATGATCACGGAAAGATATGGGTAAGAGGTGCTCATTTTGGAAATCATATTACAGATCATACTACAAAATCCAAAATGAGGTGTAGTGTTTGAACCACACAGACACATGCACGCCCACACACCACACACAAGCATCTGTGCACATGAGCGTGCACACACACACATACACACACACACACACACACACAGTAACTAGGACCTCTGGTTCTGAATCGCACAACCCTAAGAAGTCAACCTCCATAACTTACTAAGATTTGCTGTGACTTAGGGCTTAGTATTCCTGATCATTACCTACCTTGTGGGGTTGTTGTGAACTACTGGATGATGAATGAGTTAACACGGGTAATGCACCTAGAATACCGCCTGACATTAAGTTTGCCTCGAGAATATATACAGCTTCAAGTATAAAATGCAAAGCCTTTATGACACATTTCCTACCATGTTAGTAATTCATATCTGGAGCTGGTAAGCAGTTTTTATTTTTTTTAAATCATATTTTCAAGATTTCCTAAACTGAACAATATGCTAAAGACTCTAAGAAAAATGATAATAAAAAAAGCTTAATATTTTACACACTAAACGTGGCACTGTTACTCAAAAGATAAGAATGAATGCGGCTGGAATTATGAATACTCCACAAAGGTATTCGTAGCAAGGTATGGTGAGAGGAATACAAAGATGGCCCCCAAGATTCCTGTCACCCGGGGTTTACTCCCTGCTAGGCCCCACCCCTTGAATGTGGGTAGGATCAGCGAGTACGATGGGTCATAACTCCTGCAGGTAGGTCCCTCTACGTGGCAAAGGTAAAGAGATTTTGTGGATGTAAGCAAGGCCCCCAATCAATTGACTTCCGTTAATCAAACAGGTAATTATCCTGGGTAGGCATGACCTACTCGAGTGAGCTCTTGAGAGACAGTCTGGAGACCAGAGAGATCCATCAACTGCCAAGCTGTGAGAGGGACTCACGGCTGGGACCTGGGAGCAGCAGCCTGGATTTGCTGAGAGCATCCACAGCCAACAGCCAGGAACGAAACGGGGCCCTCATTAAAGCTACAAGGAACTGAATTCTGTCAGCAACTTGAATGAACATGGAAGAGGATCCCAAGCCTCAGAGGAAATCATGGCTCCTCTGACCCCCTCATTTCAGCCTGTGAGACCTGAGCAGTGGGCCCGCTAACCCGTGGCCGACTCCTGACCGACGGAAACGTTGACATAATAAATTGTGAGCTGCGAAGAAAATGAATGTGATCGAGAAGGACCCGCTTTGCTTTGCTGGGGGGAAGGGTATATGAGCAGGAATGGTGGGGGAGGTTCACGATACTTCCCAGGAAGCCACGCGCACCACCAGAGACTCATTTCCTTTACTTCACTGCCGAAACTTCTGAGAAGCATAATAATAAATAAAATGATATTACCGAGTGCAAGTACTTAGGAACTTGAGTAACAAGCTCTCTATAAATATTAGATTAAAAAGACATGAACAGCTTTTACCATTATAGAGGATAATAGAATTTGATCAGCTAAATCCCAGGGCTTTATAAAGCACAAATTATGTAAACAAGCTTAATGGCTTTTTTGATAAAACTACAAAACTAGTTCTAGGAAGAATACAGGAGGTGTTTGGACTTCCAACTTCACACGCTACAGCACAGATGCTTACTTAAATTAAAAAAAATTAAACACGAATGCAGAGAGGGTTATAAAGAACATGAATTAGTGTACAGAATATTAAGAAAAACATTGTTTTTGATTTAGAGATAAGGAGTAAGTTTCTTACTTACTGAGGATAATGGCTGGATCTAGCTTTATATACAATTGTTATTAATCAGCAGGCAGAAAGAAGCAAATGAAGCTTCAAATATAAAAGTTCAAGGTTTCTAGGAAGAGATGTTGGTAAACATCTTAAGAAAATAGAACTAGGAGCTTAAATATTAAAAAAAAACTGCACGGATAACAGAGGTAAATACTCAAAATATATGATAGTTTATGTTCATGAAAGTCATATTTACAACAGCAAATTCTCAGAGAGAGGGTCAGAGTGGAGAAAGAGGGTCACCCCCTGGCAAGGGTGACCGTGCCTACGTTTTATAATACGCCCTAAGATCCAAACAAGAAAACCAGGCTTTGGCTTGCGTAGAACGATGTCTTCTTCCACAAAAGACTTCAATGGATACATTCTCTCCTCAATACCAACTCCACAGTACTTGAAGTGCTCTGTCATTTAGGGTACCCCCTAATTTCCAAGCCATGTAGCCCTGAACTGCAAATAGTCAAAAGAAGAATTGCATAGTAGGAGACCTGCCTCATGATAGAAAATGAGGAGTGCCAATTTATGTCAGACTTGGGCAGGAAACGAGTAAATTCAAGCTTATTTGAGATAAGAGGATTCTGTCTCTAGGTTATTTGACTGCAAGTAGTGACATTTTTCTTTCATGTTCCATAATAGAATTTTTCTTTTTTTCTTATCCTCTCTTTCTCCCTCTCTCTTTCTTTTTTTTTTTAAATGGAAGTCAGTGTAGAGATCCTCTCACTTCAGTCCCTACATTTCACTTACAAGGAAACCAGAAACTGAGATAGTGCTCAAAGTCCTACAGGGCATTTGTAGAGTGGTACCTGCCTATGGCACAGCTGTACCAGGCACGCCCCTTTCCTAATGTGGCCCTGGCTTTCTTTGTTCCACTTCATGAAATTAGCCAAGGCAGAAACCTGGGCATCGTTTTCAATTCTTATCGCACCAGCCACAGTCTGGCCAACTCGACTTCCTAAATATCCATGAAGTCAATCCCCTTCTTACCTGACTGTCACCACCTTAAATCTCAGTTTCAACTCCTGGATTACAACAGGGGTTTTCTAACTTGTCTCCCTGTTCTTTGTCTAGGTCTCCTTTGGAGAATTCTACTCAAGGTCATGCTTTGGCAACTGGGTGGCTTGGTCATTATGCATCTGACTTCAGCTCAGGTCATGATCTCACAGTCGGTGAGTTTGAGTCCCACATCGGGTGAGCATGAGCCCTGCTTCTGTGAAAAAAAAACCCCAGGTGAGCCCTGCTTTTCTCTCTCTCTCTCTCTCTGCCCCTTGCTCACTTGCGCTCTCTCTCTCTCTCAAAACAAAAAAATATAGTATTATCAAATGCTTGCTTTTCCCTCAGGACCAAATTTCAACTGCTTTTGCATGCCGTACAAAGCACTGTATGAGTTGATCAATTTTTCCCACCCCTCCGCTACTTTTCCAGGCCCCACAGCACCCACTTGTTCTTTAAGACTCAGCTCATGAGTCCACTGTTTTGTGGGAAATTTTGCTGGTCCCTGAGTCTAGGGTAACTGCTGATTTTAGGGTTTCCTAGAGTTGTCCATGCAGACCTTTGGAGGTTGGTCACTTCCAGCCATACCACATTCCCTGCCTCCTGCTTGCCATTACTTGCTATACTCAGGTGCATTGCCTTGTTCATCATAGACATTTTCATTGATTCAGTCACTCTCCATCCTCAAAACTTGTTTTCATTCTCTAAGACCCAAGAAGTCACTTCAACATCCATAGGGATGACCCATTTTTCCCCAAAATGCTCTTAGATGCTCTTTCCCCACTTACTCTCAATTACATTCTCCTAGACGCCTACATGTTATTTAATCATCAGAAACCTGATCTCTGCTGAGTTCCTGAGAGCTCATTCCCAAGATGCCTTTTCCCTATTTACATCAAGCCCTAAGTGATATTACTTGTCATATATTCATATGCTAACAATTAGCACATTTATACCTAACCCAAATATCCTTTGTAAGGTCTTACTGTAACTGCAAAATTTGATTCTCAAGTTAGATGGTATACAGCACCTCACATTTAACTATGCCAAAACTGACTTCTTGAATTTTCTCTAAATCTGTTCTTCCATTAATTGTCCACATCTCCCAATGGCACTGTAATTCACCTAGTCATTCAGTCCACATATTCGGGAGTTATTCTTGATAACTGTCTTTAGCTCTGCTCACCCAATCTGTCATCCATCCTGACAAGTCTACCTTCAGAATAGATCTAAAATTCATCTCTTTCTCCTCACTTAAACTGTGACCACTCTAGTTCAAGAAGGAGATGATGCTTCCTTGGACTTTCACAAAAACTCCAGAACCAGTCTCAGTGTTTCTACTCTGCGACTCATGGCACCCCCAGTGGTAATTTTAAACAAGACCCTCTCCTTCTCCTGCTTAAAACCTTTCCATGGATTCCCACCCCCTGTGCTGAAAAATAATTGAAAACATAAAAAGCAAGCTTTTCTGTGTACCTCCACCCTTACTGCCTGGTCTGCTTTGGCCCTGCCTATCTGGGAACTTCACTTTGAGCCCCTCTCCGAGGCTCTCTATGCTCCAGACTCTGGCCACTCGGGTCTCAGGTTCTTGGAAGGAAACAATCTCTTTCATGCCTTGCAGAGTTCATTTACAGGGCCCATTTCCTCCCCTCACCTTCCTGAGAGCTTTGTCTCTTTTCATACTTTAGATTTTGGCTAAAGAGTTGCTTCCCAAGAAAGGCATTATCTAAAATCCAGTATCCAAAGTTAATATGTCCTCAGAATTCCATTACTTTTCTTGATAGAAAAATTACTTATTTGTTTGCCTTTTTTAATGTTTATGTATTTTTGAGAGAGAGAGAGAGAGAGAGAGAGAGAGAGAGAGAGAGAGAGAGAGAAAGAGGCAGAGTGTGAGTGGGGGGAGGAGCAGAGAGAGAGGAGACACAGAATCTGAAGCAGGCTCCAGGCTGTGAGCTGCCATGAGGCCACATTTGAACCCACAAAGCATGAGATCATGACCTGAGCTGAAGTTGGACGCTTCACCGACTGAGCCACCCAGGTGCCCCTATTTGTTTGCTTTTAAATGTGTTTTATTATTAGTTGTGAAGGTATTTGTTTATCCACTTATCTCACATGGCACAATTCCTGATGCATAGTGGATATATAAATTAAAAAAAAAAGCCTGGAAAAAGGATTGTAGAGGTATCCTCAAACACTCTTACTGTTTTTCCATAAAGACTGTGAAAATATTCACAGTCTTTGGGATTTTTTTTGGTGTGTATTATATATTTTTAATTAAAATGCTTCCTTGAGTAATATAGATCCATACGCAGTTGTGATAAATAAGAGAGGTCTCTTGTACCCTTCATTCACTTGACCCAGTGGTGCCACCTTGTAAAACTACAGTACAGCATCACAACCAGGATATTCACAGTACAGTCAGGATACTAAACATTTCCATCAGGACAAGAGTCCCTCATGTTTCTCTTCTATAACCACACCTTCTGTACTCCCACCTATCCCTCCTTAACTCCCCAGCAGCCATTAAGCTGTTCTCCATTTCCATAATTTTGTCATTTCAAGAATGTTCTATAAATGCAATCAGACAGTATACAATGTTTTGAGACTGGATTTTTTTTTTCACTCAGCATAATTCACTGGAGATTTATTTTTCTTGCATTGGATCAAGAGTTCATTCTTTTTTTTTTTTTTTTTTTTTTTTTTTTTTTTTTTTACTGCTGAAGAGTATCCCATGGTATGGATGTACCAAGTCTGTCTGGCCTTTCACCTGCTGAAGGGTATCTGGGTTCTTTCCAGTTTCTGGCTATTACCACTAAGTCTGCTGTGATAAGCTGCATACAGGTTTCCATGTGAACATGTCCTTATTCCCCCGGGGTACATGTCCAGGAATGTAACTGCAGGGTCAGGTAGTAGTTGCATGTTTAGTTTTTAAAGAAACTATTATTAGGAATTGGGGATGGAAATAAGGATGATTTGCCAGAGGTATTGTAAAGAAAAAATTGAGAATATAACAGAAACAGTGAGCTTAGGTGACCAAAAGATATCAGCAGGTTGAAATTGTGGACTGAATCGAACAATAACATTTTCTAAAAGGGACACACTTCAAGTCCTCCCCTATGATTCAATATGAAACATAATGAGGATAAGGAATACAGTATTTATTTGATAATGTTGAACAAACAAATACAATGTGGAGACATACGTTGACAGAAGTGTGGTAATAATGATTGTTTGGAGGAACTCCTTGTCCCAAAATCAAGGGAGACTTCCTTTTTCCTGTCAGGACCTAAATTAATTGTTTTTGTTTCCTTTGTCCTTTCTTTTAAATTATTAATTGAATTGACAGTTTAGGATTCCAAAGAATAGATCTAAATCAGAAGTAATTTTCAATAGTGTCTTTATTTTCCACCAAATCTACATCAGATATTATTGGTCGGCGAGGTCCCTTTCCTTAAATTTTTCACATCTCTGTGCAAGTGAAAAGCTCTCCCCCATCCCACCCCAGCCATAGAAAGAAAGAAAAAAAGGACGATCCCTGCCAAGACATTGTTTCTTCCCCAGAGAAGATGTTTTGCTCCCATTTTAAAAATATGTGATATATTCAACAGTGGTAACACCCCATTATGCTTGGGTCACTGAGAAGTAGGACAGCTCTACTCTTTAACACAAATATTATAAAGTAAGGTGCATATTCACTTTCTCAGGATATAGAGCGATAGATATATCAAGACTTCTAGAATTATTCATGCTGTCATTCCCTCCTCCTCTTCAACATAATATTTCTTGGAAGTGCAACAGCCCAAACCAACCTGTGTTGTACCATGCTGTCCTAATGATGTCAAGTTCATGTTCTTTCCAGATGAAGGAAGGGTTAATGGGTGGCAAAAGGCCAAGAATGCCAGCTGGCCTTCAATGGTCCCTGACACGCTGGTGTTCATAACTATCTTGAGTGATACAAGAAGCATATTCTTACTGTATAAGGTGGTACTGTACTCTTTATTGTCCGGATGTGTTTAGAGTATTGGGTTAAACTATAATCATATTTTGTATATATTAGAAGAAATAAAAATCAGGATTCTTACAGATTAAATCCAGTTCTCATCGATTATATTTGAGTTCAAGTAAGATTAAAATGAAGGTAAACAAGAAAGGACTTGAGTGCACTGACAAGTACAACCATCAATATGCTCTTACGTCAAGCTTTCTGGTACGTGGGTTTCTTCTCTGGGATATGTTTAGAGTTCTTGGCATGGAAAGATAATTTTGGGAGGACAGCTACCATTTTACCATTTTCTCTACATACTATATTCCTGTCTTTATCATCCTCCTTCTGTTCTGCGCCATGCCTGGCTTCCCGATATTGCGGGGAGTCCTCCACGGGGTTTGCTTCCCCTCAACGCTGTTCGGGGTTCTCCCTTTGAGTGGCACAATCCTATTTCCATTTCGCACCTATGTTGGGGAATGTCATCGAAAAGATGTGACTACTGATTGTCCCGTAAGCTGAACCCAAGCACTCCGAGGCTTCTCACTTCCAAATGTCACCTTCTCCTGTCCTTGGAATGTGGGTTCCACTAGCCTTTTCCTCTCCTAGAGGTTGCTCCAAGAACAGAGTTGAGATGGTGATGCGATGCTGAGAACACCTGTATGGTACATGTGACTGGACCCAGTTAAGGCCTCTTTAGAAACTTCTGAGAATTTGCTGCCATCCTCGTGCTTCTTAAAACTGCCACCTGCCACCCCGGAGTGACCTGCCTCTCTCCCTGCCCTCCGGTTTCAGATCACACCAGAAAAGTTCCCTGGAGGGTTGCAAACCAACAGACTACTCAGTCAAAGTCTCCAGAGGTTGAGCCAGTAAGTATGGAAAACAAAGATAAGAACAAGAAACCCGTGATTCTAAAGCACTGCCAGATTTAAGAACCATTGGCCTCAAACAGATTTGTATTTAATCTTGTCTGAATAATATAAACAAGATATTTAACTCTCTAATCCTTCAAAAAATAATAATACCTTGCTCCCGGGTAACATTTACTGAAAGTCTACCATGTGTCAGATAATACGTGAAGAACCGTATGTACATTATCTTCTTTAATTTATGTAATAATGTTATGAAGTAGATATAGATATTACTATTAACCCATTTTACAGATAAACATACTGAGGCTTATTGAGTTATTAAACTTAATAAATAATGTGCCCAAGATCGATGGAGCCAGGATGTAAACCAGGTAGTGTAAGTAAAGAATTCATCATGGTATCTGACACACAGTAGACAGATCATGTAGTAATCATCATAAATAGCATCATATAATCATCGTTACTGTTATAATCAAATGCCTCAGCAGTTTCCATCAAATGCTGATCCTCTCCTGGAGCCAGTGAATAGTACATGTCCCACACTTCTACTTTGGAGGGTAAGACATAACTAAGTATCTGATGGAAAATCTGCTCTTAGACATCTGTATATCTTACACATTGTGGGTGTTTACAAGAACCCCACAATTTCATTTCATAACCCTGAAATTTAATATGGAAGTAAAGAAAAACTAGGTTCTCTTCTGATGTAGAAAACTCCAGATACATTTTGTGAAAGGTGCAGGTGATGCCAGAATAGGATTTCAGTACCCAGAAAGTCTCCTTCTGTAACTGGGGGGCCCAGGGAAGCTCTGGAATGGTCCATAAGCTTCCCCTCACACGGGCAGTATGGACAATCAAGCAGTCTACGTTACTCGTGGAGGCTGCTTCGTGGGTCAGTCCTTTCTATGGACTTCAACCTTCAATTTCACTTTCTGGGTTTTTCCCCTACATACTGATATTTTAAAATTATGTCCTGCTCAAGTCAGAAGGTGGACTTTAAAAAAAAACAGGTTAGAAGATTTTATTGTAGAAATACATTTCACCGTTTTATGGAACAAATCCAACAATACATAGCTTATTACACGCTGAGATAAGAATGTGGCCCAGAAGAAATATACCTGGGTAGTACTGTCCATGCTCAACACGTAGAAAAGGAATGTTCGTGAAACATAAATATGGCACTGTTACCTGTCATGTTGCAGTAGACTTTCAGAGGCCCCAGCGGTCCACTGCCATCAGGATCTATCCAGTAGTAATTTGATGTCTGGCCCAGGTGTTTGTATGCTTCACAGGAAGGCTCATAGATCGCTGGAACAGAATAGCCTACATGAGAAAGTTGCAGCGCAAATGGCTCCCCAGATAGGTGCCCCAGCCACATCCAATACTGGCCAGCCACTAGTGAGCAGTATACCCTCCTGTTGGGAGTGGCATTCTTTTTCTCTACACTTAAATTCATGATTTGGTTCTTACTCTATAAGCCTTTTTGACCTAACAAAGATAGCAAGTTCCTGCTATGGCTTTATAGTTGGAAAAAAATATAAACCAAACAATAAATTGTTAAATAAATGTAATGTTGCATTAGGGCTCATGATCGTTGAAAAAATATTTAATCTGTAGTTATTTATATATGTCATCTCCTTACTGTAGGGGGCTTTATTTTGAAAGGCCATAAATATTGGTTGTTTTGTTGGGCTAAAAGAAAAATCCCTCTCTCTCTCACTCTCTCTCTTTCTCTCTCTCTCTCTCTCTCTCTCTCACACACATACACACACACACATACACACACTTTTTTTTTGCATAGATAAATTTTTTTGCATAGATAAATTTTCCTCAAACAGCATGGGATTTCTAATCTTCCTTCATTTAAGAAAAAAGGAAAGACACATCCCTGCTTCATTTTATTATAGGTGTATTAATTACATCACATCTAGTTTTTGTGGAAAGCTGACATCAATGTAATTAAATTACAGGTTCCTTTTCATTGTTTTCCCCTTTGCTCCCATGCTCCCAACACATTTTCTTTTCTCACAGAGACTGCATCTGTTTTCAGAATACAAAATGGGCGTTTACATACCCCCTTTGTAGTTACAACTTCTGGAATACCATTGGGAAGACTTTTTAAAACAGCTCCACACTGACATTTATGATGACTTTGAAAGATGTCTTTCCACACTTGCTCTTGGCCAAAAGGCCGAGAAGCGACTGAAAGATGTCTTTCCAAAACTAAGGACTACTTCTGGTAAAGAGCTATCATCAGATGCACACAGAGTACAGTCTTTTGGGAAAGTGCACTGGAATTCACATGGCTGGGATCTGTCATTCTTCAACGACGGGTCTGATTCCAGGACCTCCCTTTTTCACTTTCCTCTCCTCTTCCATGTTCTCCGTGCCTCCCTTTGGCTGCCTGTAGTTTCCTCGCCAAGATGTTAGGCCTCCGATTCTATTTCACGTCAACAACCACACACCAGACTAAAACAATTCTCAAATGCTTTGTTTTACTTAACCCTTCTTTCCTCCTTCCATTCTTTCTGCAAATTATTGAGTACCTATGATGTGCTGAGCAGGGATTAGGCAACACAAATATAGCTGTAAGCAATTCAGATAAAGAGCCTTTGGAGTAGGGTCTGTTCACTAATTATTGTGGTATTACTCACGCATTAAGGTGCCACTGGAAGGGGTGAAGATGGAAAGTTATGCAGGGCTCACACGCCTTTTGTCCCAGTGTGATGATTAATGTGCCCAATTTCAGTCTCCCAAGTCTCTTATTTGGATAATAAACTATGGTTGCTCTAATTCTGAATGCCATGCCAACTAAAATATTGCAGTAAAGGGCAGCGAGGAAGAGTTTTTAAACCCTTCAGCAGGAAGATGCTATAATTAGATGTAGGTTTTAGAGAGAAAACTCCTGTAGCAAAACAATAGATTTTAGGGAAGTGATTCAGAAATTCATGAGCTCACAGAGGCTGTCATTGCCATAGGCCAGGGGAAGGATGACTGTTTCCATAAGAAAGTGCAAGGATGGATAAAGTATACGGCACTGACTCACATGTTTTTAAAATCAACTGGAGATGGAGACCAGGTGGGTGTAGGGAGTTAGGAAGAAAAAGAGTTCAGAATGACCTAAACGCACCATTTCTAACCGGCTCCTATTTTTTTGTAACCTCTCTCCAGATAATTACAATTTTTGTGGGTAGCTCAAAATGATCCAGAATGTCAGGTTAGAATTCTAAAGTTCTCCTTTTAGACCCTTTGGCCAATCTTCCATTAAAAGCTTTCATTTTTTTTTTTAATATTTAATCATGAGTCACTCTCTTTTCTCCCCGTAAACACCCCATTTTCCTTATCGTGTGGTATCTGTTTACAGTAATCACACTATTAATTGGTCGTCCTACCCAAACATCTCTTCACTTTCCCAACAAATTATTCTTTTTACCCAGTGTTAGTCTGGTCCTAAGACATACTTTCATTATGTTAAAAAAATATGTAATGATTTTTCAGTCTCTGTGATATTACATCTCAGATCGCTATCTATGCCTACAAGACCTTCGACAAACCTAAGAGCTGTCTCCTGGTTTTGGTGACCTGCCAGTGTAAACCTCGCACACTGGTCAGGCAAATCTGACACAGGATCTTGCTCACCCTTTCTGGGGTTACCTTTATCTGCAATACACTACAAGCCTCTTAGTCTACCAACCTTCTCTACCAGAGTTAACAATTAACGCAGAAGTGCGAAGAAACAGGACTCTGCAATCAAACAGACTTGGGTTGAACTGACTCTGCAAAGCACTATGTGCTTGCAGGTAAACACAGGTAAAGTGCTTGATCTCACTTAGCCTTGTCTGGAGAAGAGGGATCGGGTACATTGCAATACAGTGACAAGAGCTGGAGGATATGACAACACCAACCGCTTCACCTTTCTATCTGGCCCATGGTCAACATTTAAGAGGTGGAATTTTTATGATTAATATACTACTTATTAATTACATCCTACTCACAGTCCTCCTTTTTTAAGGAGGGCCTCCCTAGTCAACGGTCCGGTCAATACACCCATCTTTCTGTACAATCTGGGGCATCCGTTGCTCATCTCACATCCTGTAATACCTGATTAGAGTCCATTTAGGACTTGATTGAGTGTTGGTAATGGAATTGCACATACAACCATTTTATTTCCTAATAAGACTGTGAATTATCTTGCGGGGAGGGTCTAGAAGATACATTTCTCTTTCCTACTCCATGCAATCTAACATGGTAGATGTTTAAGAAAAGCCATCAGAACTAACGAAAGCATGATCTGATGGTAAGCGCGGGTGACTCCTGCACGTCTAAGAAAGCATCTAAGCACTCTAAAGAGGGCTACAGACCTTAATTGACTAAGAGCCAATTCTGAAGGCTTGTAAATGAGGGAAATCTGGGTGTGCAAGCGGCTTGTCTCTTTGTCTTCAAAGCGTGACTGTTATTCTGCGTGACTTTAACCTACAACTGGCCTTCTGGCTGCTTTTGCCTCATCGACACAAATGGACACCAAGTACTTCAGTCCAAACTTTATCATGTGTGAAAAACCAACTGGACAGCTTGTTAAGATGGGGAATCCTGGGCTTCCCCCCAAAGATTCTGATCCAGCAGAGAATTTGCAGTTGTAATAAGCTTCCAAGTGAGCCTGATACTGCTGGTCCTGACTGCATGTTGAAGGACCCTGCTCCAATCCTGGAAAAAAGTTAACTCTGGAAGCGTAGGCTAATTCCTTTTTTAGATTTAGATATAAAAGGGGAAAAAATAGAACACTGAAAGGCAAGACAGTAGAGTTTTAAATAAGGCTGGAATGCCACATCACTTCACTCAAAATAATGAAAAGGGAGTGGGATACAGACCCCTAAATAAAAATAAGGGTGCCTGGGTGGCTCAGTCAGTTGAGTGTCTGACTCTTTATTTCGACTCAGGGATTGAGCCCTGTGTGGGGCTCCATGCTAAGCACGGAGCCTACTTGAGATCTTCTTTCTCTATCTCCTTCTGCCTCTTTACCCCATTTGCAATCTCTCTCTCTGTGTCTCAAATTAAAAAAATAAAACCCTAAATAAAAATACATGTCAAAAGAAACATACTTGGATGAACGCACCCACATGGTAACAGTGATCATCTTTGATTAATAAGACTATGGATGAGATAAAACTTCATACTTTTCTGTTTTCCATACTACTTATAATGTGTGTTAGTTACACTATCATTAAAAATACACTTGCAAAATACATATCTAGAATAATGGCACGGAGGTAAGATGACAAGTACAGCTCGGTATAATGAAACTGTATTAGTTTTTTAACTGAATGAGGAATGAAGAGATAAAAACTGAGAATAAACTGAGGGTTGATGGGGGGTGGGAAGGAGGGGAAAGTGAGTGATAGGCGTTGAGGAGGGCACCTGTTGGGATGAGCCCTGGGTGTTGTATGGAAACCAGTTTGACAATAAATTTCATATTAAAAAAAAGTTGATTCAACATTATCCTAAAAAAAAAATCTCCTTTCTGTCATTTACTACATAGAAACTCCCTTTAACTTTTAGTTTTCTTAGCTGTAAAATGAAGGCAACGATACCTCCTTCACTGTTATTGTAACGATTAAGTGAAATCACACACACTTTGTCAACTAAAAAGAATTGAGTACATTGACATTTTAATGCAGAGAATGAGCTAACCAAAGCATTTACCCTGCATGCCTCAGCCGGTTAGCTTGGTATCCAGTGGAGGCATAGCTGGGTTGTACAATTTGTGCACATGAAGCCTGAGGAGCTGAGAGAGCACGAGGGCTAAGGCAGAAGCCGATGAAGAAAGAAAAGAGTGTGAGCCATCATCAGTGATGGAGTTTTGCTAGGAGACTGCTGAAGAGCAGAGAGGCAATTGGGCCTATGGGGAAATAAACAGACTCATCAAGTCCATTGATTTATCGGAAAAGTAATTTTTCTCTGCTGTGACTTCTAGTCCCAAATAAAAGGTCTCATATTAGTCTACATATTCGTAAGTAAATCTCAGAGGTTCAGAAATACTATGATTGAACACATTAGATTGGATTTCATAGCATGTAAAATTCCAGACAGTGGTGAATCCTAAGTATATTATACACATTTACTAAACAATGAATGTTGTCTGGTATCATACTAGGCACAATGGAAAATGACAAAGTATGGCTTTATTAGTTTCATGTGGCTGCTATAACAAATAAGCAAATATTAATGGACTGAAACAACACCAACTGATTATCTTATGGTTCTGGAGAAGTTTGAGATGGATTTCCCAGGCTAAATTCAAGGTGTCTGTGGGGCTGTTCTCCTTCCGAAAAGTCTAGGGGAGAGTCCATTTTCTCACCTCTTTCAGCTTCTAGACTCCACCCACATCCCCTGCTCATTGTCCCAACTTTCTATCTTCTAAGTCAATCCTCCTCATGCTCCATTATTCTGATTCTTTGCTTTCCCTGTCACATCTCTTTCTCTGTTTTAAGGAGCCCTCTGATCACAGTAGGCACACCCAGACAATCCAGGATAATCTCATGCAACAGGCCTTAACTTAATCATGACGTCCCTTTGCTGCATATGGTAACATATTCACAGGTTCCACAGATTAGGACCACTGGGGGTGGGGAGCATTACTCTGCTTATCACAACTATATAAAAATGTTATGACTGCTCTACTTAATGAACAAATTTTATTAAGCATCATATGCGTTCCCTGTGTTGCCGAGTAACGAAAGTATCAAGGAGAGTAACAAAGATGGAAGAACAAAGTCAAAGGTTGTACTGAGCTTTAAAGGTCCATATGGCCCTGAGGTAAACAACATGTGCATCCTCTGCCCTCTCAGTCCCCACCAGGGACCACAAGACACTCCCCCTGCACGTGCGCACCCACGGCATGAGGCATCTGAACGATTGTCAACTCTCTGGCAGAGGGAAGAGCAAAGGGTTGAAGAGGAAGGATGTGCAATAGGCCTAATGTGCCAGCAGATGAAGCACAAGTAAGGAATGGTCAGAGTGTAGACAGAATATAAAGGAGGAGCTACGTCTGAGGAGAAGAACTCTCAAGAGTCTGAACTGCTGCAGAAAATGGGAACAGAAAGAGGACCGAAAGAAGGAGATACATTTAGTGAGCCTGTGTGAGGGACTTCCAATATTTCAGGGCGGTGGTATTTATGGAAGCCAAATTATAGGGAAAGGAACTAGTTGGTGGAATTGTGTGATGACCGCACTGTCGTAGGAATTTGAACATGAACACAAAAACAGAATAATCATTGACAGAGATTGCTAAATTCATGAGGGAGTTGTTGTTAGGATGTGTGAGACAGATTCATTTTTTTTAAGTGGGTATTTCTCATTCTCAAACCAACGCTTTTTGATGAATTTTGAAAAATAATACACAAAAAAAGATAACGTTTCGTTTCTTGCCCCAGCAACAAATTTTGGTGAGCTTGTATTTTGTTCTCTTTTTGAAAGCCAAGGCCCTCTTCTTGCCTCTGTGTAGACTTCCTTCAATGGTGTGAGAAGATAAGGTAACTGCTCACCATCCAGAATCCATGATGGCCATGCTCTGTTAGCGGCTGTCAGGGACTCGTTACCACCTCTCTCCCACCAGGAAGTGAGCTCTAAATTCTGATGATCGATTTTAGATTCTGGAGAATTTTTTAATAAAAGCAACAAATTTGTCTGCAAATGCATCTTTACCAGCACTGTCTAGACTCTGATTTAAAATAAGAAGAAAACAATAGTTTCCTATTCGGCAAAAAGAAAAATATCACTTTTCATTACTGTTTTATTTGCATTTTTGATTAATAATTGGACATTTTATTTTCAAATGTATATTGGAGAGGTTTTCAAAATCTTTTGTGGGGTGTACAGCCATGAGTTTTGCCCATTTATTGTCAGCGTTCTTCTATTGACTTAAATTGGCTGTAATATAAATGAAGACTAAAATCTGTGTTCTCTGATATTGGTCTTCCCTATTTTATCTAACAGCTTTCAAAATGTAGTTTTTGATGTATAAATATATTTTATGCTATCAAATATATTAAGATTTCCACTTTAAAAACTGTTTTCACAGCTCTATAATATTATTATTCACAACATGTAATATTATCCTCCATTTATGACAGTAAAGATCTTGGATACCATACTAGGTAGTGATTAAGACATACAAACACATATGATCAAAAGATTAAGGTACCAGGGAATGGAGAAGAAAGCACATATCTGTGATTCTGTATCATGGCTTCAGTTTTCACATGAACATTGATGATTCACAAAGGACGCTGCTATGGATTGAAACGTATCCTTCCCAAAAAAAGATGTTGAGGTTCTGATCTCCAGTACCTGTGATGGTGACCTTATTTGGAAATAGGTATTGAAGATGGTTAAGTTGAGATGAGGTCATTACAACCGGCCTAACCCAACTGGACTTATAAAAGGGGGGGCACTTGGACACAGAAACAGATACAGACAAGGGAAGACCATATAAAGATGCAGAAAGAATGCCAACTACAAGTTAAAGAATGTCTGAGGTCACCGGAAAGAAGCTAGTAGAGGAATATGGAACAAATTCTCCCTTACAGGTCTCAGAAGGAATCAACCCAGCAGATACCTTGGTTTTGGATTTCTATCGTCCGAAACTGTGAGGCAACAATTTGCTGTTAACTCACCTTGTTTGTGGCTCTTTGTTACAGCAGTCCTGAGACACGAATACAGACATATAGGTGCCAAGTGACTGGGCCAAGTTCTCCTCACCCTACGTGCAAGCTTTTCCAACTTATAGATGATGTGGAGGAGGACTCTCCACCATGTTTCACTACTATAACTTTAAGAGAGAAGTATCTTTCAGATAAAATAATTATTTTTGGCTCAAATGTGCAAGGTCTTATGTTGGGTGCTCTGACCTTATGGTGGTCTCTTATGTTGGCTCTCCTTGACCCTTTCAATGTATAATTTGCGATAGGTGTGTAAGCATATGACGTATATCCTTCCCATTATTACCTTCTACAGCATATGGATCTCTAGAAGTCGTCAAGGATGAAATGTGTTAGAAAATTAATCACAAGTCAAAAATTAACATGTATATAAAGGTTATGTTTGGAACATCATAAGTCCTCTCCTGATTGCCCAGAAAGGGAAAAGTTCACTTCTAATGATTTGATATAAAATTAGAAAGAAGCATAAAATAATTTTATAGCTCATTTGCTAGTAAATGCTGTAATGTGACATTTTGGGTATTGATGGTTTATGAATGTCTTCACTTTCCTGCTCTCTTAGAGTGGAAGGACCACATACTTGTTACAGACTTGTGTAGGGACCAGGAACAAGAGGCTAAAAAACGGGAAGTTTGTTCACTGGACATGCCACCCTTCAATTAACAAAGAAGTCTTTTAATGGAAAATACGGATGCACCAAGAAATGACAAAACGGTTGTTCTTGGCCCTTGAAAGGGGCTTGGGGCATATGTGAATTGGTGACATTCAGAATAGGATAGTCTATGGGGCTAAGCCACCTTCTGATCTTAATGTTTCTTTCAAAAATAAATTTATCTACTAAAATATTTATCATTTGAAACCATGAATTTGATTTTCTGTTCTCAATCAGGCCCTAGTGAATTTGGTTGAAGAACCTACTTTTCCCAGAATCTCGTTATTCCTGTTAAGGTAACTACTTTTGCACAACCAAGCTGGAAATCCAGAGAGGTAGCAGTGGCCTGGAGACCTTCCCTGTGAGAGCTCCCTAATTCTAAGACCATGCAATTATTTTTAATTAGCACAATGTAAGTTCACAATACCTAGGTCCTCATTAACACTTGAATATTAACCTCATATGTTCTCTGTCTCTTTGAATTTTTTTTAAAGCTTGAATGAATGCCCTGAATAAACTACATTATATCCCGGAGGAATTATTGTCTCATAATTGGCACATAGCAAATGGTGGTGATAGAGAGAGAGTGGGTTTCAAACCAGATATTCTGCATGCGAATATTATGTCATGATCCTTCCATGAGTGCAATTTCTGTATGAGATGTTATTCATTATCATTCTCTAATGGATTTTTTGCCTGTCCAAGTCTCAGGGGAAAAGGGTAATTAGAAGGTGGAAAAAAAAGGAAAAAGTTTTGATTTCTTGTTCATAAATCAATAGCTTATATTTATCTTCCCTGACAAGTCCTTCAAGAAAATTGTGGAAATAAAGTAAAAATCTACATTTATTTTTTTCATTTCTATTCTTTCTCTTACCCACATCTATCCCATTTCTGCCCTTTGTTTGATTCTTCCCAAGTCCTTCCATTGTTAATTGTATTGACTCAAAGGTACTATTTTAAAGAAAACAGTAATCCAAAGTTTGCAACTCTAATCACAAAACCACAACTCTTTGACTCTATATCATCATGACTGCCATATTCCTTGGTGATGTCAATATCCATACTTGACATTCTATGACTCCCACTCCACAGAACATAAAATTGACTGTTTTTCATGACTCAGTCTGGAGAAGCTCTACCCGTATTTTCTTCATTATTACTCTTAGGATACAGAAGATGAGGAGGAGGAGAAAAGAACATATAAAACCAAACAGCCGTGCTATAAACTCATGCTTTCTCATTTTAATAGGTCTCTACAGTGGAGCTCAGCAACCCTACTGATCAGTAGCTTAGATCCCATAGAGATTGGGTGTATTGTCTCTTGCTCCATCTACTTAATCCTCTATTTCCGTCTCTAACCTTATCGTTCTCATTTTCACTGTGTCCCCATTATGAGACCATGAACACTGATCCAAATGTGTTGGCACCTGTATTCCCCTCTGTCAATATAACTGTGCCCTACATCGGTCCTTTTCCCTTTCCTCCTAATTATTATTTTTTTTTGATATCTACTAATGTGGTACTATTCTAGTGCTATGGCTTGTACTAGAAATAAGTAAAATGAATCACAAATCCTGCCTCTGAGGAATTTGCTGTCTAATGTATGGGGTAGACATGTGGAGAGATAAAACACTGTATAATTTGCTAAATGTTATTAAATAAAAAGAGATATAAACAGAGTACCCCAACACTTTAGGTAGGGGATTGGACAACTTGGCTGAGGACAGTCTGATCAAGTCAGGCTTGTGGCTCACATCTGTGAAGTTACTTAAAGCTGTCTTAAAGGATGAGTAGGAGTTCGCAGGAAGAGGAGAGAAGGGTCCTTCTTTACTGCTCCTTTCCAATGCCATGTTATTTCATGCTGGTCTTCAGATACTTCAAGATAATTATTTCCTTGATTTTCTTTCTCTTCTGTTCCCATTAGCTCCATGCTCTTTATCTGTTAATTAGCACTGATCTCCTCTATCTTGGGTGGTAGAGGGGGAAAAAATATGCCAGTTGCCCTCTGGTCCTGTTTATCAAAGCAACCTAAAGGAACGTCTCTTTGTCAGCACTTACACCTGAATCCCCTCAAGTCGGAAAGTTACCACTTCTTCCTTGTTTTCAAGAATACCATTGAGGTCTACATTAACTTCAACTAAGTCCTCCTTCTCTGAGATTTCAGTAGACTTGGTCACTGTTGACCAACTCCTCACTGAAACTTCTTCTTCCCTGTGTTTGTGTCCTCACACTTGTCTGATTCTGACCTCTCCTTCCGTGTGTCCTGAACTGTCATTTCTCTTTTCCTGGCCTATAGAGAGAACTATTCTCTGAGGCTTGTCTTCAGTGCTCTGTCCCTGCCATGCGCACAGAAGGATTAGTTCACTACTCTTAAGACTTCACCTAAACAAAGGCGGAGTACAAGTGGAACCCAGGCATTCTGGCTATAGAATCTCTGCTCTTAAGCCGTGAAGTGTTTATACTAATCTCATCATTACGTTTTACTATTTTTTCATATTCATACTAGTTTTACTATTTATACTATTCTTATTATAATTTTCAAGAAAAAATTACCTTTTAGTCTTACTGTTGAAAGATAGTTTGGAGAAGAGGCTGTGTTTCACTGAAGAAGAGCCTCCTTAAGGAAGAGTAGATTTTTATTTATTTTTTTTAATTTTTAAAAATTTTTTTTAGGAAGAGTAGATTTTTAAAATCTATACCCTGTGTGTATCTGCATGGAGAAAAAACAATGGAGTGAGAAATTCTCCAGTTGTTTTTAGCTAAACAAGACTCAGTTTAACAAAAAAAAAACCAAATCTGGCTCTGATTAGAAAGTACTAATGCCTTTGCAAATTTCAGTCATTTTGAGTAAAGATGTCCTTGCAATTCAAAAATAAAAAAGCATAACTATATCTTATATTACTTTACAGCTGAAAAATGTTTTACTATTGTTTATCTAATTTAATGAATAAGGCTGTATGCCTGCTTTTAAATGCCAAATAAAGTTGTCAGAATTTAATGAGAAAATAAACTATGGGAAAATATGAGTATTAAAACTCGAAAATGACACAGACTGTGTCCCCCCGTGAATCATACCTCCCTCCATTCATGCTCTCGAGTTGTCTCCCCTGCCACTGACTCTGGATCTGATCATGTGACTTGGTTTGGTTTAAGAGACATTAGAAAATGTGATACAAGCTTACGTTTGCAAAGTCAGTAGCCATTCGGGCTTCTCTTCTCTTGCCCTTGAGAACACATTTGCTACCATGGGAAGAAACCGAGGCTAGCTCACTGGAGACACATGGCCCCACTGGGAGAAGGATTAACCATCAGACTTGCCAGTGAGGCCAAAACAGACCATCGGGCCCCAAGTGAGCTGCCAATTGGTTGCACCTGCTTGAATTAACCCTGGTGAGACTAGTAAAAGGACTGCCCTATTCCATGTCGCTAACCTGTTATCACGGGCAGATCAAATTGTTGTGGATTGAAGCCACTACATTTTCAGGAGATGTTAGGCTGCAAGATAACTGACAGGTGAGTCACATGCTCATAGGCGTGTCTTCTCTGGTTTCTTTTACCAAAATGGGATCACACTATGCACGACCTCATTTATTCAGCTGTTGCCTGCTGAGGGTCTTAACTTTGTTTCCAGGTTTTGCTACCATGGCCATACTGCAGTCAATATCACTGAAGTTTACCTGATTTGCAGTAGACAGATTTCTGGGTGAGCAGTTGGGGCTGATGTCATAAGGCTCGGAACGCATGGTGCTTAGGGACCATGAAAACATTAAGGACCTGGCAAATGTTTAAATCTTTAATTTCTTTTAAAATTAGAGGAGAAAATGAGTAAGAATGTGGTAATAATGAATCCAGTCTGGATTACAGTCATTTTCACAACAACACAGTTCACAGCTCTGAGCTGTCAGCACAGAGCCCAACGCCAGGCTCAAACTTGGGAGCCGTGAGATCATGATCTAAGCCGAAGCTGGACACTCAAATGACTGAGTCACCCAGGCGCCCCTCTATTTTTTATTTAAATAGATATTTCAGGAATGCTTTCTGAAGGGCTGTAACAATTTCCATTTTTACCAGAAGTGGTAAAAATGGATGTATCCTTTTACCTTCTTCCCATCAGCAGTAGATATTATCACTCTTAATCGCCACTCTGATCGATGTCAAGCGGTCACTCACTGCTACTTAATTTGCATTTCTCTCACCATGAGAGAGATGGGAGTTTTTTTTCCATAAGTTTACTGGCCATGTAGCCACGTTCTTTCTGTGAACTGCCCATTCATCATCTTCGTACACACTTTCTATTTATCTGAACTGTTTGTATCTGTCTTAAGTGCTGCAAACGTTACTTGCCAATTAATTATTCGTAGAGTGACACTATTTAGAACACATGTACCATGCAAAAGTGTTGGATTTTTACATATCCTAGATTGCTTTGGTTACCGTCACCCCAAAGCCTCCTTTGCACATCTAGTCTCCCCTGCACATCTAGGATTTTCAAGGTTTATTTTTTTCTACATGTAAGTCTTTCATCCCAGTTAGCGTTACATTTAAATATTAAGAAATAACAATTATTATTTTACTTATTGCCATAAACCTGAGAAAAAGACAGATATGGTAGGCTGACCACAGAATGGAAAGAAGGGAGTTCATGTAATGTCTCTGGAGTTATTTTCTATTATAAAAAAGAAAGAAGTGAATTAAGTCACGTGTTTTCAAACTGGGTCCCATGGAATCCTGAGGCTCGCAGTGGTTCTTGGGAGACTTATATAAAAAAGAGAGGACTATTCCCCCAAACGATGAGGATTTAAGCTTCATACAAATCCTATCAATTACTGGTGTGTTTTATGTGTCAAGATTTCACGTATGATTTTATTTGAGGGGGGAAATGTCTTGGGGAAAAAAAAAAACCCAAACCCTGGATTCTATTTTTATTATTGTTCATTATTATTATTATATTCTATGATTTTAGAAAAAAATCAAAGAAAGGAAAAAAGAGAAAGCACAAAAGTGGGGAAAAGCTTCTACACTGATTTTCCTCACAACGGTATGAGGTGGGTATCACCATCCTCAGAGACAGACGCAGCTTATCTAGGGCCTGAAGTTAATACATTTCGGAGGTTTCCTATAAGAAAAAAAGAATATTCAAATGCCTTCAGATGAGAATGTAGCTATGAAAATGGGCTGTGGGAGTGCACTTGTAAATCATTCCTAGACCGGGATGCCAGCAATGAGTAAGCAATATACAGAAATGACTGCAGGCCACATGAATACAGTCGTTAAACCCAAAGCTACTCTATCTCCAACTCAACTTCCCTTCGTCCAGGTACCAAAAATGCTCAGAGCTGCTCCAAAGCTCCCCAGGGTGCCACGGAGGAAAGTCGGAGTGAAAAGAGACTGGGCTTCTCGCAACAGAGATACCCTGCACGCTTTCTGTGAACGTACGTGAACTTGCCCTACACCAATGAGGGCTCTGAAGCCTGAGCTCTATTCACTTCAGAGTGGAGTCCCAGTTTACAACTGAAGAAACTAAGGCCCAGAAAGATTTAGTAATTTACCAAAGTCACACAGCTTGTCACTTCCAACAGTTGCTCCACCTCAGGTCGTGTTACATCTACCGTCCAGCACGGACTCTTACGGTCTTGTCTGCTTTCTGTAGTGCTTTTTACCCTCTGAACAGTTCAAATGTTTCATTGAAAAAAAATTAATTTAAAAAAAAAGAAGAAAAAAGGAAAAAGATACTTATCTACTTTAAATGAGAAAAAGTGTGCCATAGGTGGGGAAGCATTCTTACTGATAAATGAGTTTAGATAATTGAACCCTTACACTGCTGGACTGTAGTCATTGTGCCGGGAAATTCTAATTAGACATCAATTCTGTGTTAAGGCCCTTTTGAAGATTAAGATATCCATGGGAAAAGCAATTGATAGTCATTTTTCACTCTTAGGATTTCAAAGCACTTATGGACTGAGCTACCTGAAATTCTGGAAAGGCTTCATAAGGAGACGCCATGAAGCTGGCTCTCCATCAGAAGCATGTCCATTATCGGGGCGACAACTGTATTATCCTGCTTGATTTTTCTATTACCCGCCCAGTTGCTGGACGATTTCATCTAAATCGCTAGTGATTAAGTAGGATCCCATATACACAGCACCTAGCATTGTTCCATTTCTTTTCCCTTGGCAAACACAGAAAGGCCAAACTCATTGTAATCATTAAACACAATGTAAGAAGGGCAGAAAATATTCTTTTAAAAAGTTCTATGCATTCCAAGACCAAATAGAAGTATATCGAGTGTAACCGAAGTTTTGAATAATTCATGCTCTATTCACCTTACCTTACTGTGCACAATTGAAAATTGGCCATATTGATTTCTTGCCCAATATACAGTGAAACCTCATTTATCTGACATCATTTGGGAATGAGCTGTTCATAGAACCACAGAATTTTAAAGCTTGAGAAGACGTTGGAGTCATCTCATCTATTTCCCTCATTGTAAATAATTATAATAATTACAACAACAACAGCTATTCAAGCTGCTACTATGCATTATGCTCTTTGCGGAATCACAATGTGCCATTGGTTTTGCGTAGTATTCCTATGAGGTACGCGTTACTCTTTCCATTTTACAAACAAAAAACCCGAGGCTTGGAGAGATTAAAATAATTAAAGGCTATAAAGCTTAAAACTACTGAAGCCAGGACCGAATTTAAGCCTGTGGCCTCTGTCCTTAGTCATTGTATCATGCTAGCTCCAAGGGACAAACGTGTCAGAATCTCACTCACCCCCCAAGGCACCCACTTATTCAAGGTCAATTACTAGACCACAACTTGAGCCTCCCACCTATCTATTATCACATTCCCTCTGTCTGATACAAACTTTAACATAATTCGATCTTTAACATAAATGAACTCATGAACTACTCTCATTCCTTAAGCACTAAAACTCGTTTGATTTTAGACATTTTCAGGGAAAACCATTCTGAAAGTTATTGCACAGTTTTCTGCCTCTCTAATCACACGACGTTAAATATAATTGCCATTTCTTGCTGACTCAGGTTTCCTGCTTACCTACATCAATCACTGGATGTTGTGACAACATGGTACCCTCACCAAATGACCCCGGCAAACTTTGTTTCATGGACTTGGTGGTTTCCCTTCTTATAAGCTATGAATGTTTACTGTAGTATTACTGGGAGTGCCAGGCTGCAAATTCTGACTGCACTTCTTGTCCAGACACACAGAAGTAAGATTACTCGTAGAATGTTATGGGCTGGGAAGCAACACCAGCAGGCTTGTTTACACTGGGTTTAGGAAAAATGAAACGAAACAAATCTGACCTCTAGGTTAGAGTCACCTTCCTTTAGGAACGATTAAGCTGTGTTCTGTAGGATAAAGTGGAGATAGCCAGAGGCGGCCCGGGAAAGGGCTGTGGAAACGAAGGAGTTGGGTATGCAAGGTCTCAGAGGCCACAGTGCGATTCTACCACCACAGGACGGAGTGACTGGAGTCCAGAGTTCAAGGCCCGCAAGCGGGAGTAGCTGAGACTAGAGATAATCAGGGGCCAGTTTTTTTTTTTTTTTTTTTTAAATGGTGCTCTAGCTTAAGGACTTGAACTTAGTCTGAGAGTAATGAGTATTGGAAGGACTTTAAAGAAACCGGATGCAATGATTGATAAAATTGCATGAAAAGTTCCCTTTGGCTATGGTCGGAAGACTGCTCACGAGAAAGTTAACAGTGGAGTCAGGGACATCAGCTCTAGAGCAATGGCATGGTTCTGGAAGAAGATGCTCTCAGCAGAGATCAGTATCCTTACTTCTGTAACGAGAAGGGAAGAATGGGCAATCCCAGACACCACTTCCAGCTCTCAAACTCTCCAATTGTGCAGTTTCTGATTTGTCCTTAAAACATGGTCAGTGCTATGCAAAGGAAAACAAGTCTTGACTTGGTGTAATGATCTTGATCTCCACTTGACTGCAGCTGGAAGTTGATAATGTCACTGCGCTGAAGTCATAAAGCAACTGTAGTTGGCTTTTAAGGCTGTTCTGACATTGATTTACTTTCCCAGTCTGTACAAATGTGGAGATTTATGTTACCAGGTAAAACACAACACGGGTCAGCATTCCAGAATCTCAATTTGTTTAGTTATCCTGCGATATTCTGAGATTATCCTGGTGGAGTGCTGCCGAGTGGACAGAACCATTGTTAGTCCTGGACTCTCACACCAGAACGGTTTTCCTCTTGGCTGGCTCCCTGATTTATGCACTCTGTAAGCGGGAACTCAACACCTAACCTATAGCGGGTCCACTTCCTTATCTGCAGAATGGGTATGTGGTAATATTACCCCTTGGAGGGTTTTGTGAAGAGTAAACATTTAGAGAGTCCTGTACTTTATAAGTATAATTGAACTACAACATAACTATGATTATGTCAGCTTTTATCTTCCCAAGGACGAAACTGGAAATGAAAAAGATGGGTAAAATGGGTAAAAAGATGAGAATTTAGCATATATATATAGTATATTATATATATTATATAACATATATTAAATTACATTATATATTTTATTATATATATTTATTATTTATATATATTAATATATTAAATATATAACATATGTATTTTTTCCTTTGCAGTAATTAAAGAGCATATTCACTTATAATTCAGATCTAATGTGTAATCAGTCTTAAATAGAAGATATACCCTAGGTAACCTAAGATCAACATTAAACCCAAAGTTGGTATCATTCACCTCTGAAGAAGCTCTATTGAGAGACAGCTCACTACCCTGAAAGAAAACAATAATTTTAAAGAATTTTCACCATTGCAAAGTTCTTACACTGAGCTTCAGACCTCTAAAATTTATAACCATGAAGCCAAGTAAGCCAGAAAAAGCCAAATACTTCTTTCTCCTGATATGGCCTATTTTTAATTTAATTGTATGATTCTTGAAAATTAGCTTAAGATTTAATCCTCATTAGCTATACAGAGTTCCTAAGTGCTTCGAATATCAGTTACTTGTAAGCAGCACTAACCGTAAGTACCCTGTAAAGTAGTTCTCAATTACCTCCTATTGCCCCATAATCCCACCCCAGGGCACACTTCCACAGTTGGTGTATTTTCCTCCAAAATAATTCTTTCCTTCTTCTAGATTAGCACCCCTTACCACCAATAAATCTTCAATTAGCTTCCCTTGGTTCTTGAGTATTGGCCAGAGGGATAAGTGATCTGACCAGCTAATTCGCATCACGATGTGACTGGGGCCCAGACAATTTTCCTCCGGCTTTTTTGAAAGGCTGCATGTGGAGGGCAAAGTGCCTTTGCCCACCGCTGGGAGGTTTCAGGCACCTGGGCAAGCCGAAGGGGAATTTTTATAGGTGAGCGCCCCCGACTAGCTAACTATTGCTAAGGCACACGGGGCCAACTTGTGACGGGCTGGGCACTTTGAAGCCCAGGGTCGGGCTGCTAGTTGTGGGGACTGGAGGGAGCCTGGGGGTGGGGGTTACAAGAGATGCCAACAAAGTGGATTCATGAGCCAACTTCTTTTCTCACAGTCTACTTTCAACTCACCAGCTAAGAAGGAAGATGGGCATTTAGAGAGGATAATTAGGAAAGAAGAAAAATACATTCCCTCCATTAACTTTACAGCCTTTAGTTGATGCCCTGGACACATCAAAGTATACATTTCTCTAAAAAAAATTCAAAGATTAATTTTTACTCACTAACAGAACTGCTAGCACTACTCTAGGGGACAGTTGGAAATAGTCTGAAAAAGCCGTGCCCTTCAAGTCGTCTGCAACGAGGAAATTTTCATTGGTCAAGAACCCCATCTTATTCAACATCCTCAAACCACTGCTGGACCTTTACGCTACTTGGATTTTGATTTTCTTTTGCTGACCGCTGTTTAGCCTCTTTTGTCCTAAATTTGGCTTTCATCATCTTGAGGAGCTGTCTGTTGAAATGTCTGATGGGGCTTATGTACGTATTCATCCAGAAAATCGGAATCAAAGAATAGTTACTAACTAACTTTCTTGGGACATTTATAGAGGTCTGTGAATAAACTTCTCAAAATTCATATCAGAAAAAATAAAGAAATAGAAAAAAGTGTATGCGAGAAGCCTTTGATTTGCACCTAGCACGCTATATGCAATGTTAGGTAACTATGAGTATGAGGAAAAGAGAATAAACTTTAAAATTGGTCCTTCCTGTCAGCCCACTTTACGGTGAAACCATTGGCAGAGTCAAAGCATAAACCCCTAAGTCCATCTAAAACTGTATAACAGATTTCTGGACCCCTGGAAAATTAAAACTACATTATGGGAGTTACATACATTTCTGGGAAAATGTTTAAAGTGTTTCATCTCTGTGTTAATTTTTTTAATGTTTTTGTTTATTTTTGAGACAGAGAGAGACAGAGCATGAGCAGGGGAAGGGCAGAGAGAGATAGGGAGACAAAGAATCTGAAATGGGTTCCAGGCTCTAAGCACAGAGCCTGAGCACAGAGCCCAGTGCAGGGCTTGGACTCACGGACTGTGAGATCATGACCTGAGCTGAAGTCGGATGCTTAACTGAATGAGCCACCCAGGCGCCCCAAAAGTGTTTCATTTTTATCTGTAATTGAATGAAAATCTCACCTGATTTAGACCGACACCCTATAATTAGGTCATGTCTACATTGTGCCTGCATTGGAGATTTCTTTAGTGTAGAGATGGCATCTGTTACAGACTCACTAAAAAAATGGGGGAAATGGCCTATCCTAGATAAATAAGGTCACATTATAGTATTTTCTGGAGAACCTGTTTGATAGTAGTTAGTAGCACATTTACATTGAGAATAAATGCTTTGGTGAAACGCTGTGTCACAATAACTTAATGTTGATCATTTGGAATTAGTTTTTCATTGGGCTTATATTTTTAATGTTTTCTGTTACAATTTTATAAGAGCCATAAGCATAAAAATTCATCAATAGCTTTTTGCTTGTGAATGCTTAAGTAACAGAGTAATGAAAATAATTTAATTCACCATTGCAGGCGTGTGTATGTGTAGTTTTTACTTATTTGAAAAACACTGGGAGAGAGTGTGGAGGGCTGAGGCCACCTATCAGGAAGTCATATGGGGGGTCAAGGCTGGACTAGAAGACCAGCATATTTTTCCAGGTTTGGGAGTCTCTGATCCAAAGAACTGGCTGGGAGTTGTGGATGATCAGAGAAGGAGCTATCTGTGTGGCCTGGCTGGGCTTTTAATGGACAAGGCACACAGGAAACTGGCTGGATCTTAATGGAAAAGGCGGGATGTGGAGACAGAGATAGAAAGCGGAAAGGGTGTGTATTCTTGGGTGTGTGGGTGCGACTTGACTTCTACGGGACCTTAGAAGGAAGGACTTGGTGGGAAGGAGGCCTCATCTGCAGGAACAGGCTATAGGCAGTTAGAGGCCATTGTTAAGGTCTGGGAGGGAGTGGCAGGCTATAGGAGTCGCTGTGGGTCTTGACAAGAAAATCAATTGCCATTGGGTGGCAGCTTAGGAACTTCAGCGTGCTGGCAGAGGAAGAGATGCCGCAGGGCCGGGGTGCAGTCAGAGAACACAGTCCTTTTCAAAGAGCATGAACACAAGGACCAGGAAGTGGCAGCCTCTTTTGCTTTCTTCCTCACATTACGTATTACTTGCTTACTTGCTTACTTACTTACTTACTTACTTACTTATTTATTTATTTATTTATTTATTTATTTATTTATTTATTTATTTTTCGCCAACTAGAAAGTAAGTTCCACAAGGGCAGGGGCATTGTATTCACTCACTGGAGCGTTCCCAGGACCTGTGTGTGGTCGATGCTCAGTAAATATCTGATAAATGAGCAAAGAGATAAAAATATGTGCGAATTTACGTAGACGAATAATAAACTGGAAAGAAATTTCAAAGAAGGAATTGATTTTTTAAATGCTCGGAAAAGAAACATGCAATGGTTCCCTAATCTTGCAAACGTCATATAATGTAATAATTAAAAAAGTTATCTCAGGTAGCCCAGGTGATGCCTGGGTGAATCCTATAAATTCTCAGATGTTCAGACAGCGGCTCCTTCCCCTAGGGAGATGAATGTGTGTGGACCTCCCTCTTCCTGTCTGGTTATCTGGTTATGCCCTCCTTTGTGTGAAATGCTATAACGAGGCTACCGGAACTGCCTCCTGATGTAATAAATGGGGGTGATAAAGGAAGTTAGAAAATCCTTTTTTTTTTTCCTAGCAAGACCTGTCTTTAAGCCTGTTACAATATACTGCTGGAGGCTGAGAAAGCCTATGTTTGCTGATAGAGAGTGGATGTTACCCACCTGTTCTATGTGCATTCCGAGCTCAGTGCCCTCCTCCTCCTCCCCATCCCCCACCCATAAACGGATGCCTTGGGATAACCGGGGAAAGCTCTGGCAGAGACCCAAGGGGCCAAAGCATATTAAGATTATTTCCAAAACTTTTACACACTCAAGACTAGAGCTTCAGGGGAAGTATGAACTCTTTATTTGTCCACAAGCAAGGACGCCAAAGAAACTGAATAATAATTTCCTAGCAGTTATCCTAGATTTGAGGGATTTGCTTACTTCCCTCTTCCCTTTAGACATGGTAGTATATTAAAACTCGAGGAAATCTTCGCCTTCCAGATTATCCCGCGCAGCTCCTCCTTTCACAGGTGAGGAGGGGAAAACCCAAAGGCGGCGGGCGGTGGGCTGAATGCCGGTCACTCGAGACTTCCAACTCTATGTTCCAGCTACACCTATCTTTCCCACCGGGCCTTTTAATTTCTACTGTTTTTAACTAGTTGATCTCAGCACAGCTCTGGCCACCGGTGGTCAGTAGATTCCACTGAGCGAGAGGTCAGTATTTCCCGCCCCACTGGTATTTACCAAGTGCTAGACTTGGGATGAGGGGCTGAGAGGTGGGCTGGCCCTTCAGGGACAGAGAGGCCCCAGGCTTGCTAGTGTCCACTGAGCTGGTGCCATGAGGTTTATGTAACCAAGGGGGCGTCTTTGTTTGCACCCTGTGTGCCTGGAATCTTTGAAAAGCCACTTCTGTGCAAGGGAAGGAAGAGCAGAAGGAATCATGGAGAGGCACTGGAGGTATTTCAGGGCCAAGAAAACGGAGCTAACCTCTTATCACCTTGGCTGTCAGTGTGGGAGGAAATTATCACTTGTTATCACTGCCCTTTGACATTCTGATTCCTAGTCCTTTCTTCGCCTAGAAGCAACTTGTCTGCACTTTAAACTTTCAAAGTCTTATCTCTGAAATAAAGGTCTGATTTGTATGAAATCCATAGGTTCTGCATACCTGCCAAAGACTCAGGCTTTAATCATTCTCTTGGGAAACTGTCAAAGGTGTCAGTCACTTGACAAAACCATCAGCCTGGAAATCCCTTCGGCATTCAGAATTGTGTGACTGCTCTATTTTTGTTCTTTGGAAGGGTACTGCTAGCTGGTTCCTCTGTACCCTAAGGAGGCTTGAGCCAGATGAAACTGAGCTCTAACTTTTCAACAAATACAATTCTAAATAGTGACATGCCAACCGACTTCAATAAAACCTGCCATTATTATTCAGTCTTATAAGCTCTTGTCAGGGCTTCTTGACCTCGGCACCGGCACCGTTGACATTTGGGGCTGGAAGATTCTTTGCCATGTTTTGCGGGATGTTTATCAGCGCTGCTGGCCTCTACCCACTAGATGCCAGCAACATCCCCCTCCCCAAATGTGACAACCACAAATGTCTCCAGACATTGCCAAATGTCCCCTGGGGGCAAATCCGCCCCTGGTTGAGGACCACTGCCCTACACGATGCCCCCAAATCAGGTTGAGCCTCTGTGCTGACAGGGAATTGTGTCTGTAAACTAGAAAGTTCAGGGAGCACTGATCTCTTTGGGCCACTGAATGGCTGGCTCACAGGAGAGCAACGCTAGTAAGTTCTCTGAAACTCCATTTCTTCAACCGTAAATGATGATGCCAATGAAAGGCTGTGTATACTGTTACTAAAGCCAGGTTCGGTGAAACCAGTATTAATAGTTAATGCTCGTTGCATGACCGTGTCTGCAAAAAATGTTGACTATTGACCATCAATGCAACCGAAGCCAAGAAAACTGTGACTCCAACTGGAACGACCTACCGTCTCTGTAGTGCCTCTTTTACCTGGTGTCACTGCGGGGATGGGGTAAAGCACAGTGATGGCAAGAATAATAATAATTAAAGCTCATTTCTTGAAGCAGGAAGCTTAAAAAGTGTTATCTCCTTTTGGCCTGGTCAGCAGGCTTTCAAAGAACGAATTCAACTTTATAAACACCTCACTTTTCTCTCCTTTTGGCATCACTAAAGCATGCGTGCCGTGAACGTATGTCCGTTCAGTTCATTCGGCATTCTGATTTCAGGAAGCTCGACATCCCCCCGGCAGACCGAATTCCAGCTCTGGCTTTGTCACTGTTGTCTCCGTGACCTTGGACATATTACTTATACCCTAAGGGCTGAGTGTATTCGTGAGGGAAACAAGAGTGGTAACTTTTTGTCTCCTGATGTTCTCACGAGGAACAAGTGAGACGATGTATGAGAAACTGCTTTAAAAATTCTCATACTTAACACAAAAGTGATATTATTGTCACCGCCGCCGTGTCACCAACATCCCCACTGCCATCCATACACTCTACAGTCTGAACGCCATTCTGGACCTTGCTCGAATAAGGAGGTTAACACTGACAGGCACGGAGATAGCTAAACTCTTATCAGACAGGGGCCTTATCACCCCTGGGCGATTCTACAATTTCCTAGCGATTGGCATAATTTTCCCATGTTCAGCAATGTAATGGAACATTATGGAAATAGTCTGAGAAAAACTTTTTATCCGGCATGCATCATTTTGTGCTCTGTAGACAGCAGGTAAACCTACGTCCTCCTTGAAATCTGTAATGACAAAATTGCCTAGGCATTAAAATTTTATTTTATGGGACTCTGTAGCCCTAGCACATGAAAGTATACAAATATACTTTGCTTTTATTTTATTAAACCTTGACTCCCTTGATTCCCTGGCTTTTGCTTTGGAAGAAGTTGGCCACATCCCCATAATAGCTTGATTTAAAAACCACTGTTACTCTGCTCCAGGAATAGGCTGTGATGGGAACAGTTCTAGGAAAAAAGCCACGGTGTTATATTGTCGCCTCACAGTTATCTCCAACAGGGCAGAAACCTTGTCTCTCGTGTCATTGTCTGCTTATTCAGGGGTGGCACACTGCCTGCGTATAGTAATATGAATAGATGAGTGAATGAATGAGTGAACTAGTGAATGAATGAACAATGGAAGGAAAGAAGGAAAGGACGAAGGGAGGCAGGGACTCTGTGTTGGTGTGCTGGGGTTCACTTGAGGTCACAGTAAGTGATGGGAACATATGTAGATATAGAAGATGCTGATATACTCACATTTTTCTGCACTGTTTGATTCTAAAGTGGACACAGGTCTTTTCCATTTTACGACTGGTGTAACCTTACACCTTACTCCACTTTCTATTCTAAAAGGAAGTTTCAGACCCCTGGCCTGGCTCTGTTTTTCGGCTCATCTAATAGCTTCCGGACAGCTACTGAATTAGGTGATATGTTTGGGGCTTCTCCGATGTGTCATTAAAAAGAAAAAGAGCCTGGAAGTTATTCCTATATCTTGTTTTCTGATAGAATATTGATGTATTCTGATTGGCACTGTGGTGGATTTGCATATGGAGTGGGTTCTCCAGCTGTCCCCACTCCTGGCCTTATGGGACTTACACATCCTGTATCTGCCCTCTCCCGTTCCTGTGGGTCAATGTGGGCTCCTTCCCTAGGGACACAGAATTGATATTAGAAGAGTTCCCTTGACTAGGCACAAGAAAAGAGAAAAAGCTGGTGTGTGTGTGTGTGTGTGTGTGTGTGTGTGTGTGTGTGTGTGTGTGTGTAGGAGAGATTGTGAGTGAGAATGAGAAGCTGGTAGGCATAGAATGACAGCCTTTAGTGTTTCAGATTCTTCCTGGGCTCTTCTCTGCCCTTGTGTGTCAGGAATGACCCTGCATCCTTAGAAAACCAATCAAAGTGGCCACAGCACAAAGAATGACAGGTTCGTGGCAACCAAAACCAAGGCTGACAGAGCTTGCCTTATGGCCATAATGCTTGTAAACCAGGAAGCCTGACTTGGTATTTCTGAGTTCAGCTACAATTCAGGTTGTGTGACGACTTTAAGCACAATGACAGCTTCACCACCTTGAACACCTGCCTCTCCACAGACCTTCCTGGGCTCAAAGGGAGCCACGACATCCAAGGGCAATCAGGAAGTGTGCAAAAATCAATAGTCTCCACAGTCCACCCTGAACCAGCGGGGGCAGAAGCAGTGAGTAAATGCCCGCAGCAGCGCCGTGAACCAAAAGGTTCCGCAGAGACTCCCCAGGTGGACTGAGCTCCAGCTGATGACAGCACTCACTTCTCAATCTACCTTTTATTGTCTTTCTCTCATCCTTGTCCCATGATTTCTCCTCCTGCACTTGGGCTTTCCAAGATAACCTCCCAAATAAACTACCTCTAGCCGAGTCCTAGTTTGGGGAACTGCTTTGGGAAGAACCAAAATCATGACAAAAGTCATTTCCTGTCACTAAAAGACTTCACAAGGGGACTAGACAGTTATGTGGCTCACACCTCACTAACTCAGGCGCCTTCCTAGTCTCATCTGACATCAAAGAGTAAGAAGACTCGGGCCATTATAACTTCAATTCCAGTACATAATGTCTTATCTGATGCTACTTGGTTAAAACCAGCTATGGTCCTAAAACAAGACTCTTAGAATACATCTTGAAAACTCAGTGGGAATTTGCATTATTTGGGGAGACTTTTATATAGTATATATACTTTTCTTTGTGAGAAATGTTATATACGTGGTCAAATTTTGGAAAATAGATTCTGTACGCAAACAAAGAGTATACCAAAAAGACTTACGTTGCCCTGCATTTCCAGTTTTGCAACTTCCTACTTTTTAGGGCCTTGGGTATGATCTCTAAGTTAAAAAAGAAATTCATTTATTTATTTATTTTGAGAGACAGAGAGCACAAGCAGGGGAGAGGCAAAGAAGGAAGGAAAGAGAGAATCCCAAGCAGGCTCTACTCTAAGAGTGCAGAGCCCAACGTGGGATCCTACGAACGTGAGCTGAAATCAAGTGTTGGATGCTTCACTGACTGAGCCATCTAGGCACCCTGATTTCTAAAAATGTTTGAACCTTGGTATTATGAGCTATAAAATATGAAAAGAAATACCCATCTTGCATAACTCACAGAAATCAGAAGTGCATGGTATTCTACTGGTGCCCAAATGACAGGAAAAACTTAATTTATAGCTCATATTTTAAGGGGATAAGTATAAGTATATATCAAACAAAAGGCACCCTCCCCCACAAAAAGCTATTTGGAAACGTCTTCATTTTACCTCTGCCCACAGTGACACACTGGTGAAGAACACCAGTAAAGCATGTGACTCCACTATTTTCACCAGTCGGGCTGAGATTTTCCACTACACTTGAACTCAAAGGAGTTTCCACCTTCATTTAAGTCTGATTTGGTGAACACATACTGAAATACATCTTAGAATGTATTGATCTACATACTTCAGGTTCGAGCTCTTATGGTCGAGGCAAAAATTTAATCCCTGTAAGTGAAGCTTTACCTCAAGCTTGGTATCTATATTCCAGACAGGCCAATAATGCGATATTTTGTATAGACTACTAGAACAAGGAAGGATAGAGACTATTTAGTTTTTCCCTACCTCCTTAGTTTGCAAGTCAAAACAAACAAACAAACAAACAAACAAACAAACAAACAAACCCAAAGAAATAAAGTCATCTGCCCAAAGTCACATTGCAAATTAGATTAAAAACCAAGTGAAGAATCTGGACGTTTCTATAACACTTTTTAACAACGTTTTCTAAAGCATGTTTTGGGGAACACTGGCCCCTTGAGATCCAGTAATCCCTGGACCCCCAAGAAAAGGTTTCTGTTATAAAATAATTTTGGAAAACAAGGCATATGTTGGAATAATTAAAAAACCCTTAAATTGATGAGTTATAAAATATGCTTACTGAAGTAAATTGGTCACAGAAAATTTCTTTTCTCTCCACGTATCTTATTAACATAATCATCTCTGGTTATGTTAAAAAGTACAGCCCTATTAAATCAAGACCTTCCAGGATAAAGTTCAAGGACTTAAGTTTAATATAACCAACTTGTTATCAACTCACCTACCTGTGTCCCCTGCCAGTCCTGTATATGTTCTCTACATACCCAACTATCTCAGGTCTCCCAACGTGCCTAACATCTCACTTCTCTAGTATTTGTGGGTATGAAGACCCTCTTCTAGGCCTTCGCCAATGGTTTTTATTCTTTCCTTGCTTTCTCTGTCTGTCTCCCTAGATCTCTCTCTCTTGTATACACACAAACACAAGCGACCTCATTTACTCTTTAGAACACCTAGGAGAGCATATGTGTTCTGTTGCTTTGATCTCGAAGATAACACTACATCAGATATATGCCCCAGATTTTCAAATCTGTATAAGAATATATGGTGTAAAAACATACATGTTAAGTAAATATAAAGAAAGAAAGAAAGAATAGGGATAAACTATGCCTGGATATATTCTGTCCCATTTGTTGCCCCCATGCCTGCCAGATTTGCCAGTCTAAGGGATGGGCAAGTGAAGCGGCCCATCTTCGATGTTCCCTGCTAAAAGAATTCCACCAACATTGTGGTAGAAAGAGGCCGAGCATGGGACTTCAGACTTCAGGAAGGCATAGGAAGGAAACATTGAAAATGACACACTAGTAGGAGAAGAAATGAATAGTTTCATGGATTAGAACTTTCTGGAAAATCTTTGTAAATCTTGTAGGAAGGTTACAATCTTACATAGTGTCAAATGCTCTTGACAAGTTCTGGGAACCAGTGAGCCCGTGTTACTTTCTCCTAGGAGTGGATGTAATGACTGATATCAAATGCAGGCCCTTCTGTTTCCTGCCAGTATTTCTCCTCCTTCGTGTTTACTTGTGAGGGCCTGTATCCTAGCAATTTAGAGGACATCACCTAATGGACAGAGTACAAAACTGGAGCCCTGAAAGGAGAGGCCTAGGAGAGGACACACACAGGTGTGTGATATCTTCCTTCAAAGTACGGTGTTTAAAGGGCAAACGTGGTAAATAAAATCATTCCGCTGAGGAAAAACAGCATAAAGTACGAAGCATCTCTTGGTCCATTTGATTTGATGTTGTACAGGGAGCCATAAGACAAGTTATTCCTATAGAATCTCTACCTCCCTGATCTTGAAATACTACAAAAATACATTCACATTCTAAAAACATCTTCAAACGCTTTATTGACTGCCAAGGATTTGAGTTCGTGAAAAAATTAACTGAGTTTTCACACCCTGGATTCTGATACCCCTAATATTTTGTTCCAAATATAGCCACTGGATTCTCGGGAAAGCAGTGCGGAAAGGAAGCCAATGAGAGGGAAATAAGGACTTAAAAAAGTGAACAGATTTGAAATTTTAAAAATAACCCAGGTGCTAAAATAGCACATGAAATCTGAGAAATCTGTAGACATGGAAGAAAGGCTCCCTCCAGTGGGAAAAATATTGACCAAAAGGGTCCTTCTAAACACTTTACGCTTCTTGTACGGTCGTACAATGCTTTCTAATTTCTGCTGGAGTAACACAGTGGGGATGTGTTTGATTTTATGAATTTATTCTTCTTTAAAATAACCACAGAATACAGCTCTATATTTGTAGTAGGCAGAATAATGGACACCCTGGGATATCTACTTCCTAATCCCTGGAACCTATGAATCCGTTACCTTACCTAGAAGAAGAGACTTCACAGGCATGACTAACTTAAGGATCTTGGGGTGGGAGTTATTCTGGATTATCTGGATGGACCCAATATAAACACAAGGGTTCTTATGAATGAAAGAGGAAGGCAGGGCAGCCAATGGCAGAGTTATGTGACATGAGAAAGACTGGACCAGCTACTGCTGGCTTTGAAGATGGAAAAAAGGGCCGGAAGCCAAGGGATACTTGGGGACTCCAGAAGCTGGAAAAGTCAAGGGGATCGACTCTCCTTTGGAGTATCCAGAAAAAAATGCACCCTGTTGACACCCTGATTCTAACACAATGTGACCCATTTCAGACTTCTAACTCCCAAAACTATAAGATAATAAACTTGTGTTGCTTTAAGCCAAGAGGCTTGTGGTAATTTTCTATAGAAACAGTGGGAATAACACACATGTTCTGGTGAGTTTGTTTTGTTTTCACACGGTCTCTTTGAAAGGATGTTGACAATGGGCATCATCAGAGCTTCCGATAATGAAATCAAAGCACAACATCTAAGGTTGGAAAAAAGGCTGGCCTCTTTTGTTCAGTGCTAGGCATCTCAGTATTAACGAGATTTATGAAAATACTTTACAGAGCATACCTTACATACAACTCGGCCCACCTGAAGAACTGGAGGGAAGTCTCTGGAATAGAAAGGCATCGGCCCCTTCACAGAGGTGTTCTTCCTACCTTTGTGTGTGTGCATGCTGGACTGCCTCCTGCCTTCGATAACCGACTTCTCTCCCTAATCTCTCACGTTCTCTTTTTCTTTTTTCTAAGTTATTCATTGTGTTCTTAAATTGACCATCGCATGGAGCCAAGCTCAATTTTGTTAGTTCTTTTTATCTACAAAGTTGCATTACTCTTACCTTCAGTGTATTTTCATTCCTTCTTCAATTATGAAATGCTGCAGCCATAGAAGAGATATTTTAAAGGACCTTTCCACTTTGTGTGCTTACTTTTAATAGCTACCAAAATGAAATCTGATTTTAAGAAATTGACATACACACACTTAAAAAAAAAGAGCTCCAAAATGTGTCAAAACAAGTAACAGTGGTTATTTCTAGATAGTGATGCATCGGGTGACTCTTTTTTCCTTTTTTATTCTTTCCAGCATTTCCCCCTTACACATCTCATCTTGAAAACATATTGTGCTAAAGAGACAATATGTCTTTTTTTTTTTAAGACCCTAAGATGACTGGAAAAAAAGCTATCTGCTAATTCTATTCACTCTGATTTCTAAATGTTTTTTAAGGACTTGAAATCTTGAGTTTCCAGGACCTGAATTAAGCATTTTAACAAAGAAACAACCAACCCATATATGCTGGTAGAGATGCCATTGCTCCATATGATACTCTTATTAAGATGTACGCGGGGTGGGGCGCCTGGGTGGCACAGTCGGTTAAGCGTCCGACTTCAGCCAGGTCACGATCTCGCGGTCCGTGAGTTCGAGCCCCGCGTCGGGCTCTGGGCTGATGGCTCGGAGCCTGGAGCCTGTTTCCGATTCTGTGTCTCCCTCTCTCTCTGCCCCTCCCCCATTCATGCTCTGTCTCTCTCTGTCCCAAAAATAAATAAACGTTGAAAAAAAAAAAGATGTATGCGGGGTGCCCGGGGGGCTCATTGGTTAAGTGTCCAACTTCGGTTCAGGTCATGATCTTGTGGTTCGTGAGTTTGACCCTGCTCTCTCTCTCTCTCTCTCTTTCTGTCTCTGTCTCTGTCTCTCAAACATAAAAGTTAAAAAAAAAATTAAGGAAAAAAGATGCGTGCAAACCAACCTGCTTCCATTTAGTTTTCCTTGTGCATAGCGGCTTTCTGTAGTTGACTTACACTTGCTTTCTACACTTGTTTTGCCCCTCCAGTGCTACATATATTACTCTGTATTTTAGAAACAATTTTCCTGACATCAGTTAATTGATTTTTTATGCCTTGTTTGAACTTCATCTCTCATAGTGGCTCCCATTTGCCACTTGTCATCACATTTATATTTTGATTCCATTTTCCACATACTCATCACTCATTCGGAGCACAGCGAAGATGTGATAAGGAAGTTCTCCATGACCACAATACTGAGTATTTAAGAACTCTACAGGCGAGGCTGCTCTTACAGCATTAAGAACAACTCCTTGTGAATGCCATCACATCCTATTTCACAAGTTTTCTTTTTAAATGTTTCAGCTGGACTGGTTCCAAATCTTAATAAAATGCATCATCTCTTAAAAAAGTTTTTTTAGTGTATATTTATTTTTGAGACAGAGAGAGACAGAGCGCATCTTAATGGGGAGGGGCAGGGGGAGAGGGAGACACAGAATCCAAGGCAGGCTCCAGGCTCCGAGCTGTCAGCACAGAGCCTCATGTGGGGCTCAAACTCCTGGTCTGCGAGATCACGACCTGAGCCGAAGTTGCACGCTTAACCGACTGAGCCACCCAGGCGCCCCCATCCCTGCTTTTGAAAAATTTGTTTTGAAAAATGCATCACTTCTTAAGGTTGTCTGAATATAAACGTTTGTGGGCTGAATCCAGCACAGAGAACTAGAGGGAAGAAAATATTCGAAGCTAATGGCTCAGAGTCTGCAAATCATAGACTTACATGCCGTGATCTTCACTGTGTTCTCTGCTTTTACGACCCAAACTAACACCACTAAGAATACGTATATACACTAATGTACATCTGTAAATCAAACGGGGTAACTCTTGAACACACATCACCAGAGTGTGGGTTTGTACTTTAGCCGTACAGGTGTCCCATCTTTTCAAAAGGTGGTGTTATGTCACTTCGCTTTTGTGAAAGCCCTGCATTAGCACCTGTTCTCACTCATCAAAAGAAATCTTAAGAGAATTTTTGCTTCTGTGGAAAAAAAAAAAAAGCAAAAAGCCGAAACACCATTGAGCATTTGTTCTGCTGTGAGTCCTTCTAAAGGCAGTGCCCTCCCCAAGCAGCGAGAGCGGCCTCCCAGCACCTTCCCTGGGAACCACACTCAGCATCCCAGCATCCGGCCACCAGAGCCTGGGGCTGTCTGTGAGCACCTGGGCTTGGTCGTGATGTCCCTGGTGCACCTGTTAGCAAGCAATGTCCTAAGGTATAAGAAAAACCTAGGGGAGGTTATTTTGGGGGTCTGGGGGATGCTCCGACATTTTCCAGTGTAAATGAACAGCAATTACTTCTTCTCTTTATGCCATTTTAGCTGAGGAAAGGCTTCACTGGAACGCTGTGCTCTCAGAGAACAGGAACACCCGATGGGTTAAACCCGAGCCAACTTAGGAAAGTTGGATTTGCAACTCAACCTCAAATGCATTGTGTTTCCCTGATGCTTCTAAGTGGAGTTTTAATATTAGCTCCTAATACTGTTTTGCAATTAGCCAGCATTTTAACACTGGAGTGAGCAATAAACTAACGCTTTAACACTTTTTTAATTGAAAAGATTAAGACAAAGCTAATTAATTTGTAAACTGTACATAGTGAGTCATTCTGAGTCTATGATGAATTTGTTCTTTTGTGTTGTTCCACAATGAGTAGCTTTAAAAAAAAAAAAAGCACAAAACATATGATTAGCAGCAGATAAGTTTTTACCAACCTCTGGAAATATTTGCCTGTGTATTTTTTGCAATCACATTAAAAGAGTTTTATTAAGCTTTCTTGTAACATTTCAAAAATTTGTGATCTCTCATTAACTTATCGAGATTTTGTAAAACCTCTGTTTCTGCTATAACAACAGAAATCGAGTCGGAATTTATTTTCCAGGAAGAGATGATTTGGGGCTGTTTATTTCAGAATCTGCACTTAATCTTCCATTTGTTCCTACGTCTCATTTAATTATCAGCATACCACACCGTAAGTGCTACCTTAACGTGCAAGCCCTCAATACTTTTCAACTGAAATCTATTGAACTAACTTCCAGTAAGTCTGATCTTGGCCACCTGTCTTCACGCTAGCTTCCTTGCTGTCCCCAGCACAAATAAATGAATTCATATAATCCAACAAATATTTACTGGTGGCCAGTCATGTGCCAGGGCTTACTTAAATGCTGGGGATACAATAACGAACACAACAGGAAAAACTCTGAACTCGTGCAATCTACATTCCAGTCGCCCGTGGCGCGTAATAAAGCCAATCGATGAGTACATCATCTGGCATACTAAAAAGTGAGAAGTGCTACGAAGAAAAAAATAACGCAGGCAAGGAAGATATGGAAGACTGGAGTGAGGTAGTTACAGTTGTAAATATGGCCATCAAAGGAGGTCCTCGTGAGAAGGTGACATCTGAGCAGCGATTGGGTGGACTGCATAAAGCTCATCGTGCAGTGGGTACACTGGGGGAACGGCGCAGGTAGTGACCCGGATGCCTTCCCGGAATGGCCAGATACCCAGCCTGATACCCAGGGGATGGGCCAGGAGAGCAAGCAATAGGGAAGGTGGGAGAAGCCAACTACAGAGAGGTAGAGGCCGGGGTCCTGGAGGCCACTGTCTCTGAGAAGATGTCTGACGGGACCAGGACATATATTTAAAAAGGATCGCCCCAGCTGCTGCAATGAGATGAGACCGAGGAGTGAGACTGAGCCAGGAGGACACTGCTATGGTGAGTAAGGGACAGTGGTGTCCCAGCAGAAGCAGGAGAGGCGGTGAGAGCAGCATTGGCTGATGGACTGGATGTGGCGTGTGCGTGGAGAGCGGGGTCCCAGATGGGGTCTGGTCTTATGACTGGAAGGAAGTGCCCATTCTCCTTCCTGGGCCCGGTGTGGGTAAGTTCTCACTGGCTTATATGATCCTCTCCTTCTGCTCACTGTAACATACAAACTCACTTGGTTTAGATCTCACTTTTCTAAGAATCCTGACCTAATTAACCTCACGCTATTCGAAACACTCCATTAAACTACATTCCCTGAGGCACACGACCAGGTTAATTTCGTGCCTTTCTCCTGATTAAAACCGTTTTCTAGCTTTCTAACATTATATTTATGTGACATATATGTATATAAGAGGTTAGGAAATTGGAACACTATATATGGCAGAATATATTCTACCATATGAGAGAATATGTACATATGGTAAAGTTTTTAAATAGATTGCAATTTTTAAGATAACTTTTTAGATCTGATAAATTGTAATCTATATAAAATCTACACAAAAATACATTTATTATATATGTAAAAACCTATACATCTATATCTATATACCTATCTATCTACCCATGTTATACCTTCACCTATCTGAAAAAAAAATGCAATCTGGGGTGCCTGGGTGACTCAGTCGGCTAAGCATCCAACTTCAGATCAGGTCATGATCTCGTGGTAGGTGAGTTTGAGCCCCACGTCGAGCTCTATGCTGACAGCTCAGAGCCTGGAGCCTGTTTCAGATTCTGTGTCTTCCTCTCTCTCTCTCTCTTTGGCGATCTCCCCCCCACCGCCCCGACACACACACACTCACACTGTCTCTCTCTCTTTCAAAAATAAGTAAACATTAAAATTTTTTTTTAAAAAAATCCTACAATCTACTAAAAGGGCTGAATAAAGAAATATACTTGCCTTGTATTGTTCTTAGCGTCTAATACAGCATTACAATTATGATGATGGAAATGCACTAGGAAAGTCTACTATCACTGTATTTTTTCCCATTTTACGTGTAATATGAGGATAACTTTTAATAACACCTGGTATTTTTCTTTAAAAGGAGTGGAATTTTGTTTCAGCAGATTTATGATTTTTTCACAGGCAAAGCAGAGATCTGAGTCAGAAGCATCGCCTGTCCACTTTTTTTTTTTTTTTAACGTTTATTCATTTTTGAGAGACAGAGAGACAGAGCATGAGCACCGAGCCTGATGCAGGGCTTGAACTCGTGGACCACGAGATTATAACCTGAGCTGAAGCCTGATGCTTAACCAGCTGAGCCCCCCAGGTGCCCCAAGCTCTCTCCACGCCTGACAAAGGGGGCTGACTGTCGGCCTCCACACAAGGGCTAGGAAGTGTGGTGTGATCTCAGCGGGTTCTCCCAAACAGAAAAAAAACCACAGGTGGTCGTGGTCTTGGCTGATAATTCCTTCTCTTTGGTGGGAATGCAAATCCCACTAGGAGAAAATTAAAACATAAGTCCCAGGGGCACCTGGGTGGCTCAGTTCGTTGAGCGTCCGACTTCAGCTCAGATCGTGACCTCACAGTTCGTGAGTTTGAGCCTCGCGTCGGGCTCGCTGCTGTCAGGGCAAAGCCCACTTTGGATCCTCTGTCCCCCCTGTCCCCCCTCTTTCTGCTCCTTCCCCACTCATGCTCTCTCAAAAATAAACAACAACAACAAAAACATGAGTCCTAGTTTTCATGAGATCACATCCAGATGAAAGATAGAGACAAAGCAAGAAGGTACATGGCGCTGAGGAAGAGGGGCATCCCAACGGTGAAGAAGGAGGCCCAGGTGGCCACCTTGTACCGTCTGCTTGCTTCTCGATTTTGCCCTGAGCCGTCCCTGGGGATGGGAACACAACTTCTCTCATCATGGCAGTGAGCAGTAACCACTGTGGTTAAAACTAATGTTCCCTTGCATGCATGGAGTGCTCTATAGGAAGCACGTATTGTCTCGTTTTGGCCTCACAGCGATCCCCAGTGAGGTGGGGAGGCAACCTTATGTTTATTTTGTAGATGAGAAAAATGAGCCCTGAAGAGGGAAAGACACTTAACCGAGGCTACGCATTTATTCAAAACATATTTACCACACATCTACTGTTTTTCCTTTTGCAGAGCCCTGTGGGGGAGAAAAGACAATTAACACCGTCTCTTTCCCTGAGGAGTCCACAATCCGTTTCGGCATTTGTACAAATAAATAGATATTTAACATATGATTAGGGACTTCACACTTGGTCTTTTTATTTCTACTTTATTTCTCATTAAGACCACGACATTTAAAAAATGGAAATGTTCATCATTTATTATAAAAATGATGTTTATTTAAATCCCACTAAGATTAAACATAAAAATAAAAAAAAAAGAATATTAAAGTGACCCACAGTCTCATCACCTGGTAAGAATCACTGTTAACATTTTATTACATTTTATGTATGTGTATTTTAAAACTATGAATTCTGATTTTAGTCTCATTTTCTGGTGAGAAATGAGAATAAATGCTCTGGTATAGAGCAGGATTTTTTGTTTTCTGTGTCAAACAATAGAACTCTGCTTTGTGACTTTAAGGGTTTACCAGGATGCCATTATATCAGCACTTACTTTATCATATTCCTATTGATGGATATTAAAATTTGCTCCCATTTTTTATTATCCAAAATTATGCTGTGATGAAAATCATACATAAAGTTGTGTAAATATGTCTAATTAGTTCCTTGCTATAAAATTCCAGAAACAGAATTGTTGGTCAATGGTCATATTCAAGTTGAAAATGCCGGCCTCTGGAAAGTAAGGATATATCTTAATTTAAATTCAATTTAAGATTCTTTAAAAGAGAATAAGACTTTTTATATTTCCTAATGGCTAACAAATTTAAGTAAGCTAATGTATAAAACTTCTCTTCATGGTATTAATATGAAAATTTTCCTACTGCTTTTTTTTTTAATTTAGTTATGGGAAAAATATCTTATGAAAGTGGAATATGGCCAGATTCAGGGATAGGTCTGAATCTCTGTGATCTAAATTGCACATAATCCAATTAAAAGACAAAATTATAAGACAGGAGTTATTGTGGTATGAACTTCTGATCTATATAGATGCACTTTTCTTACATTGCTGATGTGAATATTTAGTGCTGAAGATTTAGATCTGTTTTATATATATATATATATATATATATATATGAATGAATTCTCTTTCACAAAAAGTGCTCCCTGGTAGTTCCAGAAAAACTATCTAAAAAGATCATGTCTGAAAACAGAGTGTGGACATTTAAAGAAACTTTTTTAATCTTTCTATTTTATTTTTAGAGAGAGAGGGAGACACAGAATCCGAAGCAGGCTCCAGGCTCTGAGCTGTCAGCACAGAGCCTGACATGGGGCTTGAACTCATAAACCACAAGATCATGACCTGAGCTGAAGTTGGATGCTGAAGCAACTAAGCCACCCAGGAGCCCCCGGAGTGTGGACATTTTGACGCCACATCAGTATTCACATGGTTGGCAATGGCAACTGAGAGTAGCAGATATGCTCCATATCGTAGGATATAATATACATTAGGTGGTATCCCCATCCTATATTTTTTCTTATCCAACTCATTATTTCTTCCCTCAAAATTGTGCCTGGTTTGTATCTTTCATATTAAGACTCTTCCAAGATAGCAATCCACTAGAATGCTTCGACAAGGAGAACACCTACCTCATGAAGCTACTGACTGTGAATAAAGACAAACAAACAAACTTTTATGTGAGTTTACCCTGATACCAGGACCTCCCCCTACAGGGACTACCTATAGGCATTCTTGTTTGTTCATGCAAGGGTGAAGAAAATAGGTTAGGTTTTTTTCCAAGGACAACCAGGCACAGCAGGAACATAAGAAATACAAGGTTTTCTAGCACCTACTAACACAGTGATTTGCCTCTGATCCTTACCTTTTTGTGGCAAAGAGCTTTCTATGTTCACAATGACTAAGTTTGGATGCTGTTAAATACTCCTATTAAACACATTGGGGAGCTAGGAGTCTGTTTTTAGCCTCTCTTTCTTGCTGATAAAAGTAAAAAAAAAATCAACTGGGCTTAGTTTAGAAACATTATGTACACATAAAAAATAGGCACCACATGATTGGAGCTCTTGGATAAAACTCATTAACTTACTATTAGAAAGTTACTAAATTACTTCCTAGTTTTATTACAAAACGCAAAAAAATGTTGTTTTTTAAAGGATAATTAGCTTTTTCATTAAAAAAAAAGAAACCAGCTTGAAGAAGAAAGAACTCCTTTCTTAAAGAAATGTAGAATTAAAGAGTGAAATCGTTGCTCTGTGAATTCTTGGTACCGGTATCACTCTTAAATAGTGTATGAAGATCAGAACAAAAGGAGAAAGTGCTGGTTGGGGTTCAAAGAAGTGCCAGGTTGGTATTCATGATGTTCTAAATGTACCACCTTTTGTCTCTGACATGAAAAAGGTACCCAGAGGGGTGAGAGACTAAAAAGGACTGGGGTTATCTGTCTCACAGCCAAAGAAGCTCCCCATCTATTTGTCTAGATTCACAATGGGAAACCATGCCTCCTCCATGATTATTTTGTAAGCTGTGAGTGTGTTGTAGGAAAAGTAAACATGTTGGAAATTAAGTACTGTGGTAAAACGAAATTGACAAACATTGACATATATCATGTATTCCATGTAATGAATCTTTTGTAAATAATGACGATTGTTGTATTGCTTAGGAATTATGAATTAATAATGATTCAAAACTTATGGACAACACTTTTAAACTGTCAAACCCAACTTTTGGAGATTTCTCTCTCTTCTGTTTTGGCATCAGTTGTAATTTTACTTTAGGGGAACATTTTTTTCTCCTGATCATTTGTATTTATCTCAAACACATGTTCAGTGTTGAAAACAGACTTTGGAATGAGTGGGTCAAATTTAAACTCTCCTGTTTTTTCACCCATCCACCAACCATGGCTGGGTAAGAGGGCCCTAGGGGACCCCCTTTCCTTCTGAAGTCCTCTTGGCAGTATATTCTGCAGTGGCCTGCTTCTTGACCATGTCCTGCATCCTGGTGAGGATGAGGTAACTAAAACTCTTGATCTCAATGTAATGGAGAGCCTAGTTGGCTAGTGATTGAAATGATACTAGAAGGCTAAGGTAGGACAGACAGCAAATTCACTCTGTAAAATGATGCTAAATAATGGCTTTCAGCTCCCAGAATCTGTTGAATTTGGAGTCGTAGGAAGGAAAGAGAATAAACAGAACCCCAGGGAGGCTCATCTTCTGGCTGGATGGAGAGAATGAAAGGGGAGTTCATTGCCTACTCAAATTGGTATGAGCCATCTGCATTAGAATATTCTAGAATCTTCTAGTGAAGCTCATTAAAATGCAGATTCCCGGAGCCTGTGACAGATCTTATGAATCAGAAACTCTTGGAATGGTGCCCTGAAAACTGTACTTTATAGATTTACTCAGATAATTTTCAAACTAAAATGTAAGAATCATTGGCTTAGAGAAAACAAAATGAAAACCAGATATGCAAAGAACTGACAGACTGACTGGTCATCCCCAAGTTCAGTGACTGCAGCGCAAATGCTTCTTCCTTTCAGTTCCCACAAGTACCTAAGAATTAACTGCCAGATGAAACAATCTGCAGAGAAAATTTCTGACCACATTCCAGGCAGTGGCAAGGATTAAACTTTATATTAAAGGCCAGCTTTACAAGGAACAAAGCAAGGAGTGGTAGTGTTTTCTGCCCTAAAGTTTCTTTAACTGGGAACCTGGTTTTCCCTTTCACAACTAGATATAAACCAGCTTAAAGTATAACTGATGGGAGAAAATGACAGTGGCTGAATCCCACTCATACCAAAACAAAAATTGTTTTCTTTCTTTCTTTTTTTTTTTTTTGTACATAAAGAAGCAAACATCCAGTGACTCCATTATATTTCTTTGACAGGGTATGTATTAACCAGAAAGGTAAAAGAAGGAACTGTATTCTATGCAAAGGCTTGTACAAAACATTATAATGTGCTCCAAAGGCTTGGAGAAAAGGTAAAGGAGATCATAGGGAGACAGACCAAAAAGCAGATCATGCAACATTCTGCGATGTTAACTTACTCAGGTTTTACATGAACAAGGTTAAAGAATTATTGCAAGGTGTTAACCTCGTAAGTGATGGCATCGAATTCTCACTTTTGAAACTTCAGTTTAGCAGATACGTAAAACATAAACCAAAGGCTCTAAAATCAGGAATTGGAAGGTCTCTGCTGTTCCTCAGAAGTGAGAAGAGCCTGGGTGAAGACACAGCCCCCAAGAGGAAGGTGGGACACAAACGATATCCCAGAAGGAGAACACGCTGACCCTGGCGACTGATTGGATGTGGGGGTTTTAGGCTGTTGCTTCAGTGACTGGGTTTGCAATGGTTTAGATGTATAGGTAATACAGCAGGGAAAGCAAGTCAGGATAGAATGGGGAAATGGATATAACACATAGGATACTGAGATGTTCATACATTTCACAAATATTAAGTCCCTACTGTGTGCTGATCTCTGTCCACTAGGCAGGGTTTTTTTCTAAGTTTATTTATTTATTTTGAGAGAGACAGAGACAGTGTGAGCAGAGGAGGAGCAGAGAGAGAGGGAGAGGGATTCTTAAGCAGTCTCCATGCTGTCAGCACAGCTGGAACTCACAAGATGGTGACCTGAGCCAAAATCAAGAGTTGGATGCCTAACTGACCGAGCCACCCAGACATCCCATTAGGCAGTTTAATGGATCCAGCAGAATGTTCTAGATTAGCAATATAGAGGAAGGAATTTTCATCATATAAATGGAAACTGAAGACATAGTTTGAGAATTAAGGGGAAGTATGTGAGTGAGAAAGGAAGCCTGAGGACAAAGCCAGGGAGCACCATCATTTGAGAGTGAGGCAGGGGGTGCCTGGGTAGTTCAGTCAGTTAAGCGTCCGACTCTTGATTTCGGCTCAGGTCATGATCTCATGGTTTCTGAGTTCAAGCCTTGTGTCAGGCTCTGTGCTGATAGCACACAGCCTGCTTTAGAATCTCTCTCTCTCTCTGCCCCTCCCCTGATCCACATGTGCTTTCTTTCTCAAAATAAATAAATAACCTTTAAGAAAAAAAAAAAGAGAAGAGAGTGATGTAGGACGTAGACTGGAAACAAAGGCATCCGTCAATCTGAACCAAAACAAAGAAGTAGTGAGCCACAGAAAACAAAGAAACCTGCTGTAAGGAGAAAGCAAGTTCTATAAAACATAGATGCCCCCGTTAGATACATTAGCATCAATTTGCCGATGGGGAGGTCACTGAAGAGAGCAGATTCAGGGAAGCTGAGAAAATGGAAGCCATATTGGGAGGTGGACCGGCATGGCGTGAGGAGGAGAGAGAGAGAGGAAAGACCACATCTTTAGACTATCTGGCTGCATTTATAAGAAATGCCGAGCAGGAGTCAAAGTTCTTAAACACTCGTCATTGCATTCCTACCCTATTTCCACAGCTCTGCATTCTAGTTTCTGACATTTCTTACTTCCTTTCTCTTACTTGTCTTACGGTCACCAGCAAGCATGACGACAGATATCTGATGCTCTCCTGAGAACAGGTCTGGGAGGAGAGCGAGAGGGAACGCCCCAGAAATGGAGATCCATGATAACACCAGCAGGGACTACACTTGAGGGCCCATGATGGTGCCCGTAGTGAACACCCACTTCACATGCATTTTAAATTCTTAAGAGAAGAGAAGAGAAGAGAAGGAAGAGAAGAGAAGAGAAGAGAAGAGAAGAGAAGAGAAGAGAAGAGAAGAGAAGAGAAGAGGAAACCTTGCCAGGTAAGCATTACTATTGTTCTCATACAGGAAAGTGAGGATCAGGGAGGTTAGGTCACCACCTTGGACCACACACATGGTAAATTCCAGGCATGGGGTTGGCACCCGTCTGTCTTAATCTGGCATCCACTCTTCTTTGAAACATCACAGGGAGGAAGGAAACGTTGAACACGAGGGGAGTTGAGAGAGTTGAAACTCAGTGTGGTCTGACAGCTTTGCTTCTGGACCCTGAAGACCAACCAGCAGGACAGGGAACAGGGGCTGGTGGGCCAGGAAGCTCACCTCCCCAAACCCAACTTTGTATCGTCTGATGACACAAGTCACGCCTTTAAGGAAAATGCAGCTAACAGAGTATTCTTAAAGACAACGTTTTCAAAAGCCAAGGAGCTGAATATTAGCCACGGGAAGAATGAGGCTGTGTTGTCAACAACTGCTCTGTCGTCCCTTGCGGACAAGTCTTAGAACCGTCCCAGTTCCTGGCTGTGTGTCCATTGCTCTGAAGCCTTAATCACAGTGACTCTTTTTATCACAAAGACAGGAAGATCTAACCAGAAGCCTCATGTGTTTCCTTAAGCAAAGCAATAGTTTGTCCCACAGTATCTTTCACAGGTGTTCACCCCAGATGCTGAAATGGTAATCAATGCTTGAACCAGTTCTCATGAGGCTCCTTCTCCACGTGGGGAGGAAACAAAGTGACACATCCTCATTACAAGGTCTGATCCACACCCCTTTGACTCTGATCTTTCTGGACCTGCAAGAGATCCATTTGCTAACTCAGACTTAGCCCGAGAGGCACGAGAGGGGAGAAGTGGCAGTGATTCTGACATGAAAAACTTTCACTGTTACTTTTATGTCTTTTATGACTTACAACTCTACAGGTTGCAAAACACTTTATCCTAGTTGGAACTACAGTGTTTCAAGGTCACTTGTTTGTTAATCTATAGCAATCCTTAAAAAGAAGCTGGAAAGAAAGAGAAAGTAAAATTAAGGAAATGGGTACATTTATTCCATTTAAATAAATCTCTTTGCTCTTTTGCCTGGTTTCTGTCCCTTAAATCCTCCCAGATTTACAACTGAATGTTGGTAATTGCTGAAAATAGCCACAGATTGTACAGAATAATTGGCTCTATTTTAAGACACACATTTTAGTGTGTATACTATATGCTATGGCTACAAAGTAATAAAATAGATTTCTGAGTGTTGCTTCTGGAATTCATTGCCATTATTTTTAGTCACATATCGTGTATATGTGTGAGCATAGCAACATTTTGTAGTTTGAAGGTCCTTTATAGTTTTTAGAAGTTACAAAATAATACAATTAACTGCTTTGAATTTAGTCATTTTGTACCGGGCAAATATTGATTTCTTTCCCAACACCTTTAATTTCTAATGGAGCTTGAAATTAACTTTGGATTTTAATTCTATTTTATTCTGGGTTTGTACATCAGGGCCATTAATAACGTCAGGAGAGCGCTGAGAGAACTGTTTCTGAGCCAAGAGCCCACAGCAAGCTTTGCAGCATTTGGGGCCTCATCCTTTGCAGAGAGGAGGAAAGTCTGTGTGGCAATGTATATAGCATTAGTAATTTATGGATGAGCAACCAAGTTAAAAAAGGGAGCCTGTACAAAGTCAGCCTCTGATCACTTGCTAAAGTTTGCATCATTGTGTGTGTGTGTGTGTGTGTGTGTGTGTGTGTGTTATACATATTTAGTAAGATTCAAAATAGGGTAGCAAAGAACAGAATTCTACTAACCAAATGGGCTTTGGAAAACAGCCTTCTGATTCATAGGGTAATAGTCTATCTAGTATATATGTACATGGTATATGGACACAAATTTATATCAATATAAACATATCACAGATATGACCTACAAATTTTAAAATAAATGCACTCTTCATGAGGCACCCAGGTGGCTCAGTCTGCTGAGCCTCCGACTTCAGCTCAGGTCATGATCTCACGGTTTGTGGGTTCGAGGCTCACATCGGCCTTTATGCAGAGAGCACGGAGCCCGCTTTGGGCTCCTTCCCTCTCTCTCTGAGAAAGAGGGCTTTCTTTCCCTCTCTCTCTGCCCCACCCCTGATCATGCTTTCTTAAAAATAAACAAACATTGGGGCGCCTGGGTGGCGCAGTCGGTTAAGCGTCCGACTTCAGCCAGGTCACGATCTCGCGGTCCGTGAGTTCGAGCCCCGCGTCAGGCTCTGGGCTGATGGCTCAGAGCCTGGAGCCTGTTTCCGATTCTGTGTCTCCCTCTCTCTCTGCTCCTCCCCCATTCATGCTCTGTCTCTCTCTGTCCCAAAAATAAATAAAAACGTTGAAAAAAAAATTTAATAAAAAAAACCCCAAACATTAAAAAAATAAAAAATAAACGCATTCCCTTCATGAAGTTTCAGAATGTTGTTAAAATATTCTATGTTGTCTCTACAGAACGGGGTGATTGTAATTCACTGGTGCTGAGACTCCTTGCAGGTCTCTGCATTCATGTGTGCCCGTGGGCAGATGAGACCAACCTCCTTCTCATAGATTCCCCAACTTGCTCCCACCTCAGCTGCTGTCAGGGGATGAGCGTCAGTGGCGACTAATCTCAGAAACCGGGATGTGGCTTCTCTACCACATCGTCCAATATATTAACTTGTCAGGGCCACATCGCCAAACGGCCACCTCTGGAGTCTCTCTCCCCATCATCCCTGCTTAAAGTCTTCCTTCTTTGGTTGAGAAGTAGCAGGGAGCCACAGCATGGAAAAGAGAATTGGGACAGAATTCAGGAAAATGGGGTGGCTGCAGACATTCTGAAAAGAAGACTGTAAAAAAGGGCAACAGTTTAGGGCATTCGCTTGTTTTTTTTAGGTGCGGTCTCTAATCTTAACACACTAGTATATCAGTGATTATTTCAAAATATCTACTACCCCCCTCCTCTTCAAACTTTGTTGATTTGATCTTGATGTTTTGTAAGTCTACGGAGAACAAGGCCATTTTCCCAACCATCAAAGTTCTATTTGTTACATTTTTGAAAAGCACAAACTTCCACAAGACTCAAGAGTGACTTTCCACTGGGCATCCTTATTAAAAAAACACAATGGAAATAGTTTTCTTAAACCAATCAATATAGAGACTGCTGGAATCTAAATCATCCCAGCATGAAAATTATAGTTTGTGCAGATTAAATTTGTTTTTTTTATTATTACCACATGTGCAATTGGTGTTAATCAAGTGTCAAAGTGAATCCATTCTTTAGCTAAGGAACCACATGTGGTAGAATTTAGGGCCCGTGTTCATTTATCTCATCTTAAGATAGGTGGTGTGTGGGAAGCTTAGGGTGATGATAAGTAGAAAAAAGCAGCAACTTGAGTGCAAACTGAATCCTAATTCGAAATCCCTTAGAAATTTTTATACAGTGAATAAGGTCCTTGGGCTTTACACAAATATGCCTTTATAACGTGTGAGTTCTTGTGACATCCGCTCTACATGGGTAAGAGACAGGGAAAAAATGTTTTCCGTTAATAAACTTTCTCTTGTGGCTGCTAATAGCATTTCAAATGCTTCTCAATAAATTTGTCTTCCACATTACTTCTGTCCAGTGAATCACTCTATATCATTATTTTTATCTCTAAAACACACATGAGCCCCCAAGCCTAGTCCAGGCTGCAGACATAAGCTTCGCGAAACGACCTCTAACCCGTGCAGCCAATGGCACCCAGGCGAAGCAAAGCTGCCAGACAGAGTTGATGCTGTGTTTCTTCCGGTAATGGTGGGAAGTGTGTCCTGAGTGGGGGATGCAGCGTGGCCGAAAAGAGGATTCGTTCTGCAGTCACTGCACTTCTGTCTCCCATCACCGATTCGGCCTCCTCTCCCAGGGTTTGTTGCACTCCGGCACCGTTTGGATGACTGGCCTCGTGGCTAATGGGCCACGTGGCCAGTGACAAGACGGGATTCAGGCCTCCCCAGCTGGTGCCGTAATCATAGAATAGTAGGTGCTCCCACTAATAAGGGGCAAGTAGGGCCGCCTGGATTTTCCCACCTGCCTTCCCAAGGGCATCTGATACAATACACGTGCCGGCCCACGCTTCTCTCCCAGCGCTGCATTACTGATCTTGTCTCCCCTGCACAAGTTCATGATACTTTCTTCTCTCTCACATAATACAAGCCAGCGTGATTTAAAGAATTATACAAAGGAAAGAATTATACAAAGAATTATATAAAAGAATTATACTCAATGTCCTTTTGGACAATGAGTTAACCAAGCCTGTTCCATTCACCCAGCTTCCGGTACGTTAGGAACTTTTGAAATAATCTGGCCTGATTAAATTTGGGTTTTATTTATTCAGAGAGTCTGTATCTAAGTCACTTAAACCATAAAGAGGTCTTAATATGCATTTTCTGAGTAGGAATATGCCTTCCACTGAATACCTGAATGTTCTCTAAGAAGGGCAACTCAGCAACAGACAGCCATATGGTACAGAAAACACATAGGGTTTTCTAGAGTTCTGAATTCCATTGCAGTAATATGGATGGAAAGAATTTTTCTCCAGCCAAACTCTTCAAGGTGTTTCTTTATCCAATCTGACTGGATGGCCTCACTTGGCTTTCTCCAGCACAGTGAAAGTTGATCAAGTGACTTGGCAAGCAAGACATGTTTAATTGATGTCTCCGCAGGACTGGATAGTGGTGAAAAGTATTATTAGGACATTTTGATGCCTGCTAATGAGTAATGACAGTGATTTTATAGGTGCCAAGTTTGTCTGGCATTTGATGCCAGCATCTGCGATGGCAAGAAAGGTCTTTCAAGAATGGGGTAAGGCATATTTTGCAGACGGGAGCCATCACGGTAGCTTTGAAACAAAATTATATGATGAGACCAAGGAAGCTCAAGTCATTGGACATTTTTCTTACTTTACATAAAAGTTACATTTTTAGTCAAGTCCATTTACAGTATTTCACTTGCACTTGGCTAAGATAAAATATTTTATTTTTTTAATGTTCATTCATTTTTTTGAGAGACAGAGAAAGAGAGTGAGCAGGGGAGGGGCAGAAAGAGAGAGAGAGTGAGAGAGAGACAGAGAAAGAGACAGAGAGAGAATCCGAAGCAGGCTCCAGGCTCTGAGCTGTCAGCACAGAGCCCAACACGGGGCTTGAACTCACACACCCTAAGATTATTACCTGAGCCAAAGTCAGACAGACGCCTAACCAACTGAGCCACCCAGGCACCCCAAGATAAAATATTTTAAAATATTATACTAGAATTTGAAAGCAGTCATATGAACACATCCAAAAAAGGGAATGAGCAACACTTTCTTGGAAACTGCTACACTTTCCATGGGAAACTTTTGCTTTTAGTGGCATTAGCCATCTACAACAAATATAACAGAAGGAATTATTTGCACAGATAAACATTTTCATCCCAGTTTCCAACAATCTGAACTATATATTCTTTTGCCAGGAGGGCTTGGAAAGGAGGAAGAAAAGCAGAAGGCAGTCATGATAATGAAAGAAATGAAGAGAATTGTTTACACTGATGTTGGAAAAACAAAAACCAAACAGAAACCAATCATTCATTCTTCAGATTTTTCTCATGCGAATGGTGAAAAAAAAATATCACTAGATTCATTACTGGGTAGTTGTTTTCATAGACAGCTTAGCAAACCAAACCAAATGTCCTGAATTTAAGGAATAGAAGTTTGACACAGCTGGGTCACAGATGGGAGGCGATCCTGACAGGAGAAAGCTTCTCAATCTTTAGATTTAGGTTAATGATCACAAAGTCATCTTAAAATTAGTTTTGTATGATAACAGAGCTACTTATCCATCCACAGGCTGTTACCTCAGGTTATACTATAAGCTGAACAGTTGAGACAAGCTGAGTAACAAAAAACAATTTGTCACCTTCGGTAAAAGAAATGTTGACTGCCGAAGGGACAACACCTAATCCAATGGCTCTTCATAAATGCTTCTCTAAATATTGTTCAGGGACCTCAGAAGTCCTCCTTCATTCCGAAATAATCACGAGCCCATAGTCTTGTTAGGGGAAACTTTAATGTCACTTACGGATTAATAGAGTGAGACGAACTCAACTCTTTCTTCTAAAGAATAAGAGTAAGAGTGATGAAGAATCGCATCTGAAGTCATACTTCGGTGGTGAGGTATTGAAGGGCCACTGTCCCCTGGCTAACTCAGCCTACCTACTCAACTCCACATCCTGCTGTTCCTTTGATGAGGCAAATCTCTTCACGGTGTGACATTTATAACTGTAGGTATCATCTCATGAGCATCATCGATGTTGATTATGACAGTGCCAGACGTGTACGCATTACCTGTAGCCTGATGAATGAGGGCAGTGGTATTCTGGTAATCCAGCTTTACAAAAAATAAAAGTCTGGACTTCTAGGGCTTGTTAATTTCCACGGGGTGCATTCTCCTACTGTAGCTGGTTCAAGCTACCGAGCCTTAAAAACCGGCTCACAAAATTCCTGAATATTTAACCATCTTGCTGCCAGCATATAACTCAAAGGTTTAGAAACTCAGACTCTGCTTCTGCTGTCCCCACCCCTACATTTCCCACCACCAGTTCCAGTCTTAATTCCCAACCAAGCAAACAAGGGGCTTCCCCAGGGTTCAGTTGGTTCGAGAACCCTTCCCCAACCACCTTGGTCCACGTTGTTCTCCCACTCATTATACATATTGGCTCTTACACCAGGTAGGCACATAAACATGTCACCTTCTATTAATGTATTAATGCCTCCTGACTGTCTGTCTTCCTTTTTTAACCAGTGTGTCTGCTTCATAAGGAAGCAGGCCCTTGTCTGTATTTCTGAAATCCGCATACTGTGTTACCTACAAAATGGACATATAATATTATTGAATGAACCGGGACCACCTATATATTAGAGGTAATCCTCTACTCCGAGTGTGTAAAGCTCAAGTCTTACAGTAGGGGCAGAGTGACTAATGTCAATATGAAAGCAAGAAATCGTTTGGTTTGGGAGATGTTTAAAGGATCAAAGGAGAGGCACACACCATATTTAACTTTAATTCTCCTTTCTTGTTTTTTGAGTAGATACAAGAGTCTGTGAAGTTTCCTTCTTTATCTGCCAATAATCAGGCTTCCCCTCTATCTCCCTTTCCTTAACTGAACCTGGCAAAGATGTCGAGGTGAGTGTTTTCCATTCCTTTTTCTCTTTACTCTGAGCCTCGGCTGAGACAGTCCCTGGGATTCAAACTACAGAGTTTAATGAATAATGTCAACTCCCTCGAGACCTAGCACTGGCATTTTATAGCCTCCGAGCAGTTCATAGGATCAGAGCTCAGTCTCTATGGCAGGCTGCTTTTTAATATGCATTCACAGATCAACTTTTTGCAGAGGCTTTTTATTCAAAGAGAATGATATATTTTTGAAACTATTGAAAAAGTCTTTGTAAAACTGAAATTAAATCCTTTCTTTCTAGGTTTAATCTCAGCCATCTTTCCAAAGCAAGGCATAAAAGAAGGGATTAATTTGAAATTTGGGCTGCCTTAGAAATGTAAAGGTCCTTGGGCTGTGTTTCTCCAAATGACCTGCACTATTTTAATCCAATGTAATTTATTTGGTTGTGGCTGAAAGGCAGGATGGCCTCTAAAAATCCCCTTCCAACATTTCCACAGAGGTCGCTCCCTCCCGTTTCTCTCCGTCTTCCTTTATCTGCGGATGCCGGGTGAAAATCTGAGAGAGGGGACTTCTTTTTGTAAGTCAGTGTGATTTCAGGAAGTGGACACCACTGGTCCGTTCCTTCGTTTCCTTTCCCTCTCTCCCCAGATGCTTCGGCTTTGGTGAGAAAGTGAGCTTCTCATCTAGAGAATACACACAACTGAGCAAGGGCTCACTGTCATTTCAATTGTGCGTGTTCCATGAAAACCAGACCGCCCCCCACCCCACACCTTGCTGGAGCAGTTTCCTCCTCACTCCTATCTCTCTCCATCCGCCGGGTAAGAAAAAAGTCCAGAAAAAAATGGAGAGATAATCTGCCAATATAATCTGAAAAGGTGAAACAACTGTTTAGGACTACAAAGTATCTGTGATAAGATATTAAGTCATTTTCCCATATGATTACACCTATACATACTTTGTAAAATGAAAAGTGGCAACTTAGACCATAAGAGGTAAACATGCGATACAATTTATCCTTAGTTCACAACCTCAATGTGCCAAAGATGTGTAAATGAGTTATGATCACAAGGGCTTTTATTTTTTTTTGTTTGTTTGTTTTTTGAAAGTTTATTTATTTATTTTGAGAGAGAAAGAGAGCGAGAGAAAGAGAGAGAGAGCACAGGGGAGGGGCAGAGAGAAAGAATCCCAAGCAGGCTCCGTACCATCAAAACAGAGCTGGAAGGGGAGCCCGAACGCGTGACTGTAAGGTCATGACCTGAGCTGAAATCAAGAGTTGGACGCTTACCTGACTGAGCCACCCAGTCCCACATACTCCCCTCTTCTTTCTCTACTCCACGTTCCCGTATGCAGAATGCAGTCCACTCTCACCACACTGGCGGTGAATGGACAAAGAACGAACAAGCAATGGTAGGACTATAGATCTATGTGTCCCGCAGTCCTGTGGTTGTGCCCTAGAGCCACTCCTTAATGACACGGACATATCCCTTAATGACAGAGACACACGGAGCATCTGAAGTAGGTCATGGTGCAGGATGAAAAGGATGAGAGGGAGGTAAAGCTGGAAGACTGGTAATTAATTGTCCACCTGATAGCAGAGAAGTGCGATCTGGTTACCTAACCAGATGCTGTGTCCAGGTCAGAGAGAGCAGACTCACCCTGCACGTGCAAATCAGCCTGCGTAGCTATTATAGTTGCTAATAAAGCCTTTTAGCTTTTCGGTGATTATGGGCTTAAATATTGAGACATCCTCAGATCTTTTCCTCGGGAATCAACTACGTCAGTGCCTCGTAACCTGAGGCTACCTGTAATCAGACAAAACTTTTGCTGGCTGTTTCTAAAGATGTGGTGGCACGTACAATAAAAGTTACAAAATGATGCCAAGTATTTTCTAAGTTTACAAAGCATTTTAAGAGCTAATATTTCACTGAATGTCCCGGAGGGAACTTGAGTTCAGACAGGGTAAGTGACCGTCCAAAACCCAAAGCCAAGATAGCAGAGAGGGAGGGGAAGAAAGTGGAAGCAGATTCAGGCCAACCCTTCTCTATCAGTGGCCAGCAGCGTGTCCTGAGAGTTTGCTTCACCCTTTAAGAGTGTAAGTGACATTCATACTAACATGCTACTGGGGTCGACGAAACAGACGACTCACAGGTTTGGGAGAGAATTGCTGTCCTCCACCTGGGAAAACGCTGCTAACGGAGAGGGAAGGCTGGCTCTACAGCCTGAGCATTTGACATCACAGCATCGAATTTCAAATCCTGAGTTCTTTTCCTTCTCTGTAATTTTCTTTTTTTTTTAAAATTTTTTTTTCAACGTTTATTTATTTTTGAGACAGAGAGAGACAGAGCATGAATGGGGGAGGGGCAGAGAGAGAGGGAGACACAGAATCCGAAACAGGCTCCAGGCTCCGAGCCATCAGCCCAGAGCCCGACGCGGGGCTCGAACTCACGGACCGTGAGATCGTGACCTGGCTGAAGTCGGACGCTTAACCGACTGCGCCACCCAGGCGCCCCTTTGTAATTTTCTGATAGCAAGAATAGCCATGTGATATCACCTGATGAGTAAAAGGACCATGGTCATCTTATTCCCATCTCACCCCAGGTTTAAACACGTTTGTCACTCACTTGTCCATATTTCAACGCACCTGCATCTATTTCACGGTAGCTCAGACACCAGCCAGTACGTCTCTTATTTTAAATAAGAGGTCATTTTTCTGGTTGCAACTTACTTTGCGTATAATTACATATTCCGGCAAGTCGCTTTGGTGAACATGCCTTCACATGCACATCGCAGTGTTTTCCTCAGGATTATTCGAAACGTGCAGGTTTCTGTGCTCGTGTACTGACTTCTTCCGTATAATTTTTTATAACTTTATACCGCTGGTGGTTGTTCCTACTGTTGTTACCATCACTACCCCCTCAGCCTTCCGCAAACCCCTCTTCTTTTACCTGCCCTCCTGTTTTCCTTTGTCCCTTTAGCTTTTGTCTCTCTTCATACTTTAGCTATCTTCATGAATTTGCATAAAGGACAGTGATCTTTAAAAAGCTATCGATGCTTTGTACCTTCTCTGCCATTCGTTCGCTCTTTGACTCATGGCACATTCACTGAGCACATACTATATACGGGGCAGGCCCTGGGAATAAAATGGTGAACAGAGTCTGGCACGGTCTCCTCTGAGATATTATGGGCCTCTGGAAGTGACAGATGGTATTAAAGAATCACAAATAATAAATGTTGAATCACCATCATCACTGTGCTAAGATATATCTTAGAATAAGAGGGTTTGGCCCAATTACAGGGTCACAGAAAGCTTCCTTAAGGAGGTGGCTACCAAACTGAGATTTGAAGGATGAGTAGAACGTACCTGATAAAGCAGAGAGGGAATATGTGCAAAAGTCCTGTAGTGGCAGCAGTGGTGCGGCAGAGGGAACAGTGTGAGGATACAGGGCATTCGTGAAAAACTGAAAGGAGGCCAAAGAGACCAGAAGGGAGAAAGTGAGGAAAAGTATGGTGGAAAATCAGGTTAAAAACTTAGCCATACTACATAGGTCTGTATAAGCCAGTTAAATTTATAGCTGAGGGATGGATTCCAATTCTTTTAAAAAATTTTTTTCATGTTTATTTTTGAGAGAGAGAGATAGAGAGCAAGCATGGGCAAGAGAGGGGCTGAAAGAGAGGGAGACACAGAATCCGAAGCGGGCTCCAGGCTTCGAGCTGTCAGCACAGAGCCCGATGCGGGGCTCAAACTCACAAATCATGAGATGTTGACCTGAGCCGAAGTTGGACGCTCACCTGACTGAGCTATCCAGGTGCCCCAAAGTTTGTTTACCTCTGAGAGAGAGAGAGAGAGAGAGAGAGAGAGAGAGAGAGAGAGAGAAAGAGACAGAGAGAGTGAGTGAGCACGGGGGAGGAGTAGAGAGAGAGGGAAACATAGAATCCAAAGCAGACTCCAGGCTCTGAGCTGTCAGCACGGAGCCCGACGCTTGGCTTGAACTCACAGACCATGAGATCACCACCTGAGCAGAAGTTGGACACTCAACCGACTGAACCACCCAGGTGCCCCGATGGATTCCAATTCTGTAAGGACATGATTATATTCAGTGAATGTCTTCTTGAGGGGGAGAGGTGGGGTGCAGTGTTCAAATTCCAAGGTGTCGTCATTGATTCTTAGGTCTGTGGTCGTTCCAAACAGATGGAGGCACAAAATTTCCCACAGCCAATAAATCTAGGTGTTTATGCCCTAGGTTAGTGTGACTAAAGCAGGTGAGATTAATTTCTTTTTTTAATTATGCCTTGAATTCAATCACTTACGGGTATCCTGGATTACAAAGAATATGGCGTGTGCTATTTGGCTAGTAAAAATTTTACTTTTGCATTTGGGGGGCAACATCAGACCCTGTTCCTTCTTAGGATCTCAGAACTCAGAAATCACATAATTTTTAAATTCGAAGATATCTGTGTAGGTCATTCCATTTATCTCCTCTTACTACGTCTAGAAACAGTAATGTTTATTTATCGGTGCAAGGTGAGATCTCTCTTTTCATACAAAAAATTGCAAGAAGATTTTCTCTCAGAATGAAGATCTGGTATTAATAATTCTTCTAAATGTTCAGCCCCAAACACTGTTTATATCTGTCCAATGTCCTCTTGCTTAGGAAGATAGCCAACAGCTTTCATATTGCCGAGAATATTCTGGGGATTTGGGGGGCAGTTCCGATTAAGAGGTTGATATCATATGTAGAAGGACTGAGGCCAAAGACAGTCTCCAGAAGCATGAGAAAAAAATCTGTCTACCAAGCCCTGAGATGAGGGATTGCCTTTTGGACTTAATTTATGTAGGTGAGCACCATAATTACAAAGAGTAAGGCACACATATGGAAAACATGAGATGATTATTGGATCTTAAAGAGCACTTGAAGCATTGGAAAGCAAGCTTGCAGAACAATTGGAAGGGTCTATAAAGCACCAGGAAGAGACAAAGACTGTAACTATCAACATGAAGCTTCGCTCACAAGAAAGACACACTCTTACACTTTTGAGAGGGTGAAGGTAAGTCAATATAACAAACGATAGACGAACTATTCAACACGATCATTCTAACCTCTTTGATGCAATTTTAAGTTTCTATGTGCTACTAGTAAGTTACAAATTCATTGAGAATGGAATATGTATCTGCATAAGAAAATTTAAGAAGATAAAACAGGGGTGCCTGGGTGGCTCAGTCAGTTAAGCGTCTGACTTTGGCTCAGGTCGTGATCTCACAGTTCGTGGGTTCGAGCCCCACGTTGGGCTCCATGCTGACAGCTCAGAGCCTGGAGCCTGTTTCGGATTCTGTGTCTCCCTCTCTCTGTCTCTGCCCCTTCCCTGCTCACGCTCTGTCTCTGTCTCAAAAATAAATAAACATTAAAAAAAAAATTAAAAAGGTAAAACAGCAACAGGTTAATGTATTTGCATGATTTGGTCACAAACTAACCTCTTTGGTGTTTAGGAGAACAAACACCGGGTTGCCCTTTCCTGCGACTGATCTGACCTTTGGCTTTCCCTGGGGCATTTCCTCATCCAAAGGGTGGCATCCTGGCTCCTCAGGACAGTGGTTTGTAAATGACAAGCCTCTGAGCCCCACGCAAAATGTATTTGAAGATAAATTCTCCACATATAAACACACCAACAGACAGATACGGGTCCCTTTTAATTTTCTTCAATTCTTCTGGAAAAAAGAGAAAACTATGGAAATCACTCACTTGAAACCCACTCTGCCATGAGAATGACGACAATGAACAGGAGGATGAAATTAAGTGACCAGTTATGGGATGTGGTCAGTTACTGATGCAGAGGTTCAGATCAGAGGACGTTTGTCCTAAAAGGGATGAATTAGTGGAAATTTGCTGATTACTAATGTTGCTGAAACTCTTCTCAGTGCCTTCCATAAACCACATCATTTAATCTTAGGATGGCTTTACAAGGGTCACTGCACCCATTTCACAGTGGAGCTCAAAGAGTCTGAGTGCCCAAGGTTACAAGTAAGTAAGAGACAGGGCCAGGTTCAAACTCAGGCAGTGTGACCTATCATAGAAGGGCCTCCCGGTTCCATCTTGGATCTTCCAGCCTCTGGCCTGGATGATCACCGGTCTTCTGAGAAATAGTTATGTCACCCTGAGCAACCCAAGACCCGAGGTGAAAATGTGTAGAAATAGTAGCCCAGCTGTAATGTTTGAAGCTCTACTAAATATTTAGTTATACTACACTCTAGATTTTAGTTAGCTGTCTTTGTTCTTCCCTTTAAAAGTAGTACTGTAATAAAATTACCATAAGTCCTTTTTTTCAAAAGGGATCCTTGGTCCTCTGCAGGCAATAACAAGCTAAATTATTTTGTAACAATAACAAAGTTCAAAACCACAGAGCACAGAAACAGCAGCAGAAAGACTCAGCTCACTGGCTTTAGAACTGTAAGAGACCTCGGTAGCTATTTAGCCAAGAGGAAGAAGTGAAGTGACTTCTACGAGAAGTGAAATGACTCACCACAAAGGCACAAGGCATGGTAATCTTGGAGTCAGCTAGCCAGCATCTGAAGCCAGTTTCTTTGGACCTCAATGCTCTTGCTACGAGTGCTATCACTGAGGCCAGATGCAATGTCGTTCATTCTGTATCAAACTGAAAGGCATACACTATATATTTTTACCTTATTCTTGCTGGACCAGACCCTTCTGATTTTGAATGGATCCATGGGAGTAACTAAGAGATAAATCAAGCCTTTCAGTTTATTTGGAAGCATATAGCCTTCAATAAGGTACAAGATAAATATTTTTCACCACAAAATAGTGTCAGTGACCACTTTCTCTAATTAGGCACGGTGGTCTTCTAGCCTCTACGCGCACACTTGATTTTCAAGATTTCAGTTTCACTTAGAGAAGACCAGCAGAGATCAGGTTAGGTTTAAAAGAATGACTCTACTTTTACAGATACAGAAGTGAAATAATGAACAGGTAGAAATGAGCATTTCTGGGAGGAGATCATTTCCCTCTTTTATGTAAATACTCTCAGGACATTTCTAATACTTGGAGTCATTACTCTTTAAAAACAAACAAACAAAGAAAACCTCAACTATCCAACCTGTACCATATATTTAAATTTAAAACAAATTAAATATTTTTAAAATCTCTTTTTCTTCGCTGTGTCTTTAAATGAAAGAAGCAGCTATAAAAATAATTACTTCCTTTTTTTTAAATGTTTATTTTTGAGAGAGACAGAGCATGAGTGGGGGAGGGGCAGAGAAAGAGGACACAGACTCAGAAAGAAAGGAGACACAGACTCGGAAGCAGGCTCCAGGCTCTGAGCTGTCAGTACAGAGCCTGATGCAGGGCTCGAACTCACAAACCGTGAGATCATGACCTGAGCCGAAGTCGGACGCTTAGCCGACTGAGACACCCAGGTGCCTCCTGCTTTCCAGTTCAATACCAAAATGGTCACTGGAGTTAGGAACCCCTTGTCATCACCACCAATTTCTGGTTCTTTGTCTTTAGTTAGAATTTTCATATTTAGGACAAAGATCCCTTATAGTTAATGGTGGTATATATGTCACACTATATAAATTATACTGGTGGAGTGAATGTGCGTAGTTGTATCAAAGTTACCTAACTCAAGCATTGTTTATCATATAATGAATATCACAGACTGAAACTTAACATTTTGGCATGATTGGCAAGGGGCAACTTCAGTTATATAATTCCTATACTGTAACTACTTTCAATATCAGTTTCATTTTTTATTCATTACTTTTCCATATACCTATATAAACTTTAATGATAACCAAATTACTATCTTTTTTAAGTTTATTTATTTATTTTCAGAGGGAGAGAAAGAACAGGGGAGAGGTAGAGAGTGAGGGAGAGAGAGAATCCCAAGCAGACTTCGCACTGTTAGTGCAGAGCCCGACGTGGGGCTTGAACTTATGAACTGTGAAATCATGACCTGAGCCAAAGTCAAGAGTTGGACACGTAACCGACTAAGCCACCCAGGTGCCCTACTATCTGTTTTTATTTTCTTGTATATCTTACTGTTGATGTTAATTTTTCTAAGAGCATTTTTGTCTCTTGTTTTTGAGCAACTTTCTAAACACAATTGTAAGCGCAAGACAATAAATTACATTTTTCTCTGTTGAAGTCTTCTATTCTGAACACAATTTCTAACTTTTGCTACAGATAATGATATGAAAGGCTCAGAGAGCTGTACTGCATTTTATTAACCCTAGAACTCTTCTCTGATGATATTTGTGTCATTGTTTCCTAAAAATGAAGTGAAATGAAAGAAGTCTGTGTAATTAGAGGGTTTAGATATTAGATTCTCAGTTTTTCAGCATATTAGGAAGAGACTGAAGAAGACAGAATCTCTTTCTCTCCCCTGCTTCCTTTCTCCCTACGCATGCATGCGAGCGCGCGCACACACACACACACACACACACACACACACACACACTGCAGACAATGGACTTCTTTCAACTATACGTTGTATGCCAAATCTGTTTCCAAAGGGATTTCTAAATAGCCGTGCATTTTTGGAAAATTAATGTCACAAATATAGAGTTCACATTCATTTAAAAATATTCTTGGATCACAAAAAAATTTAATCTTTAACTTTTCAGCATAAAGCGATTATGTAACACAAGGCACATCTGTGTTTTACTAGTCATTTTACGTGCCGCTTTTTACTTTTAATATCTAGAAAAACAACTTGCCTTCTTGGATTCTTGCTTTAGATACAGAACTTAATGGGCTTTATTCCACTTTCTAACTTATTTTTCTGATCTGAAAAATGTGGCCAAACAGTTGTGACGGGGCATAAGACGACTCCTGTCTAGACACTGAAGGTTCAAATTATACTGTGTCTGCCTCTCTGATGAACTGATAAATGAGGATCCAGCCAGATACATTACACTAACACAATTTCCCAAAATATCCAGACACGGCTTGGGCACACAGAGGCAAATCCAAGATCAGCCTTCCCTTCCCAACCATGTTTACGGAACACTGGACGCGTGGGTCCTTCTTTTTGGAGTCATTAGGCAAGAGAGAATGTATCTTGACAACTCGGAACTGTTGTCATGATGTGACAACACAATCTGGGTTCCTTAGAAGCAGCTGACCAGTGGGTGCATGCAGAAGACCCGGGGTCTGCGTGCAATTACAAGGTCAGAGGGAGAGGGAGAGGCACTCACAGTTGTGGCAGGTGGCTCCACTATACCCCGTCTCCTCGCAAGCGCACTGGAAGCTGTGCCATGTTTGCGAGCACTTCCCGCCATGCTCGCAGTGATTGGGCACACATCTGTCAGAGAAAGAGACAAACAGAAATGAACCAACACACGAATGAGATTTATGAGTGGCCAAATTCCAAGCCGTCTGGGCAATATATCATTTCAATGCCAGGTTGACTTACCCAGGCAATTAATCCTTGTTAGTTTAAGCAGATTAATATGATCCATGATGGAAGGTGCCAGGCGCACAAAAGATGATGTATCACAAGCCTGGTGTTTCCCATTTTTTGAGTAAACAGTAGAAATTAACAAACAGTGGAGAGACTCATTTGCATAGCACAGATTCATTTTATTTTGCCTTTGCACACAAAAAAAGTCACTAGCTGGATTTCCTCCTGGTGAAAGATAGGGTAGCCATCTTGTTTCTGGTCTTCTTCCATATCAAGGCCAATACCAAGTCAGAAAGGGGTGACACTGAGTTTTTCATAGCAGTTTGAGTTTTTGAAAAAAATGCCATGGCAACAGCCAGAAAAGATTGCTAACTCTTCTGTACTTCTCCCCCTGTATCCAGCTGGTGAATGAAAGCCACGTATCCAAAACATCAAGCATAATACAGGGGAAAATGTGGGTTTCATGTTGAAATCTTTGTCTTTCTATTTATGATAGAGCCAGTTGTGGCTACGTAAGTTAACCTTTACTTTTAATGTTTGTTTATTTTTTGAGAGAGAGAGAGAGAGCACAAGTGGGGTAGGCGTAGAGAGACGGGGAGACACAGAATCGAAAGCAGGCTCCAGCCTCTGAGCTGTCAGCACAGAACCTGACTAGGGCTCGAACTCACAGACCACAAGATCATGACCTGAGCTGAAGTCGGACGCTTAACCGACTGAGCCACCCAGGCGCCCTTAACCTTTCTTAATGTCAATTTCTCTTTTGAAATACGGAGTAATTTTACCTACCCCATAAGTAGCTGTAAGGTATGGAGGTAATACGCATAGACTAGATAACTAACAGGCAGGAAATAGAGGGACAGCATAGGGGAGCTACAAATATTTGGACTGCAACGTCGAGGGCATAATTTCCTAGCTTGCCTGTATTCTCACCACAGTGAGGTTGAAACCTGTTCAGAAACACTCCTGTTTCAATAGCAGACTCTTTACTTCCTCCTGGTCCTACTGCCTTATTCTTCCCACCAATTCTTTTCTTCAACTTCCCGAAAACCTGATTCTTTGTAATTCTGGTTAAGATGCTCACAGATAACAAAGGCATTACTCCGTATTACCATTCACAAAAGATTTCAAGATTTTAATAAGAAACTGTCTAAAACGGAAATGGCTACCCAGGTTAAAACAGTAGAATCTACCATAATGGATCACAGGCAATGGACTGAGAGGGACCCACACTGCATGGGACCCCTGAGTCATAATGCCCTGGTAGCTTCCTGCTGTGAAATTTGATAGGGCTGGTCTCAGAGACAGCATCCCCCCATTCTTGATTTACCCTCAGTCATGCCTAAACCCACAGCAGGCATAATTCCGTCTGGCATTGAACCTCCCATTCTTATGTAGGAACGTGGTCCCCTACAACTCTTTGCAAACCTTTAGTGAGGCAACACACATTCACTGAACACTTGCTATGTGCATAGCACATGGGAATAGAAGGCAAGTAAGATTTCAAGAACTCACAGCCTATAAAAGTAAATATATTGTATATATGAAAACTATAATGTAAGATGGAAATGAAAAGTGCCATAGTGCAGGGGGAAACGATGCATGATGGAGTTTTACATGAGGGATCATATGTAGATCTGGGGCACAATATAAAGCTTGTAGGTAGAGCCTCAATGAACAGACAAGATTATAAGAGAACTGAGAGAAAGAGCATTGCTGGGGGAAAATACAACAGAAGCAAAAAATGCTGGATTATCATGGGGGAAGGGTGGGTGTGGAAAATTCAGTCCACCTTAAAAGGCACTTGTATTTCAAATGAATTTGGGCTTGGTGTTTTCAAGGCTTTAAGGAGGGTCCCTCTCCAAAGACCTTATGACCTAGGTGGAGGTGGGGAATAGGATTCACACAAAATACAACGCGAGGCAGAATTTAGTGAATATAAAAGGAATCGGAAATGCTATAGAAATATGGACATTAGAGTAGCTATGGGTAGAATATAAATAAATATGAAGTTTAAAGCATTTCACTGCATTTTTATAACAACATGTTGAAAATTTTCCCAGCAGAGAGTGAGAAAGCGATGACACAGACAGAGAACTGTGCCCTCCTGTACCCTTGCAGGCACCGAGGCATGGCATGGGCCTCTGAAGAGGCCCTGATTCTCCAGATCATGAGAGAAAGCAATGGGATAAACACTCAAAAATTATGAAAAACTAAAGAAACATCCTTGGTACTTAATTTTGGAATTCAGCGTGTATATGGCTTTGTGTGGTATATTTACTTTCTAAATGGTTGTGGGTTAATATTAGCTCAGTCTAATAGTGAAAGTAATTTACATCAGGTCATTATATCAATTAATTCAGGAGGAAGTGATGCAGAAGTGTACTGAGTTGCAAAGCAAAGCCAGCTCAGAATCTCAATGTGCTCTAAATAACGCACAAAGCAGAGAAGCCACCTCTCAGTGATAAAAAAGACTACCATGTACTTAAACACACACGCGAAGTGTATAACCATCAAGTGAGACTGACTGAATGCTCCTAAAATTCAGTATTAAAGATTTCTTTAAAAGTGGTCTCTTATTTAAATGGGGTTTTAATATCTCATTTGGTAATGTCTGTTCCTTATAATTTGCATTTTTTAAACAGATAGTATCCTTTTGCTGGTACTGGCATTTAGTTCTTCTTTTCTTTTTTTTTTTTAAAGAAAAAACATTAAGTTTTATTTATTTTGAGAGAGGGGTGGAGAGGAGGAGAAAGAGCGCACAAGCTAGGGAGGGGCAGAGAGAAGGAGAGACAGAATCCCCAAGCGAGCTCCACACCATCAGCACAGAGCCCTACACAGGGCTCCAACTGTGACATCGTGACCTGAGCGGAGATCCAGAGTCAGATGCTTAACCGACTGAGCCACCCAGGCACCTCTGGCATTTAGTTCTTGATGGTGAGAGATGTTTTATTTCCAAACAAATTGACTCAAATGTAATTTCAAACCACTATACTTTACCACTATATTTAAAACAAAAATTTTAGGGCCAGTCACCAAGCAAAACAAAATATGAATGAAACTAGTCTCCCGCTTCCTATTTCTTCTCCCATGCTCCCACAAGACCATTTGCAGAGGTCCTATGCACCATTATCACATTGGTTAGTAATTGTTTGAACATCTTGTCTCTTGTAAACCGTGAGATTCTGCAGTTAGGGATTTTCATCTTATGACTCAGCATGACGAGGTGCCTCATCTACCCAGAAAATGCCTGCTGGCCACTGACCGAAGCAATGGACGAAGATGCCGAATATGAAGTTACACTGAGGGACAGAAGTAAGTTTGGAGGAAACATCTCTTTTACTGGGAGAACTATGGATTGGTGTTATGTATGATTTTAGTCTTACATCCAGACTCTTGCTTGAGGTAACTGTTACATGTAGAGTTTGTTTCATGGCTTGTCCTAGGTTGGAAGTTTGATTTGCATCAAATGAGACTCCCAGTGGCTCCACTGTGGTTACGGGACAGCTACTTGGGGGCAGTATCAGGACCCTGCATGGGACAAGTTGGCGAGTGTCAATTTGCTGTGATCAAAGGGCTCCAGAGGAAGTGATGCATCCAATTATTTCTGTCCCCAAGACTCTTCCAGCTTGAATCATCCCTCCAGTCGTAGCAATGCTTTCTAAAATGCTTCAGAAGCAGAAGGCATTTTTTTTCAAATAAAAGTGACTTATACCACGATATGGAAGACAAACAAAAGCTAACCTTTGAAACTTGAAATGTATAACGATTACTTACTCTAAAATCCATCACTACGGACGAAGTGGCTGTTTGGATGGATGCAACAATCCTGTCTAGGGTTATGGATGACAGTTGTAGTTTTATTTTACCCTGAGTATCTCTTTTATTTCTATACTCGATTTTAATGGCAAAGCATTGAGAAAAAATGGTATTCGCAGATAGAAGAAACTGCAAATGGTTCCAGGTTTGTTTGTCACGGCTCCCTTCTGTGGATACTACTTTAACAGAGACAGCAGAAGAAAGTTTATTTCAAATCGAAAAGAATGTCAATCTGACAGCATCATGGAATGCAATGGTAGTCTTCAAAGGACTTCGAAAGTGTTTTCTTTTCTTTTTCTACGGTGCTTAATAGTTATTATTAAGAACCCAATATAAAAAACACACAGTGGTTTTCTGAAATGTGTTCGCACAATACCAAATAATGATTAACAGTGGAGGGTTTTTCAGAACGGCTTGCTGTTACTAACATCCTGAACTACTGGTACACAAAAGTTCTCAAATGTTCGTGCATATAGGAGTCACTTGAAAATCTGGTTACAATGAAAATTCTGATTTCTTAAGTCTGGGATGGAGTCTGAGATCCTGTCTTTCTAACCTGCTTTCCAGGGCTGCTCAGGCAGGCAGTCAGAGGACCTCACTGCGAATTAAAAAACTCCAGGGCATTTAGTCCCTCCTCCCTAGGGGCTCAAGGAAGAATCTGGAGGAGGAGAGAAGCAGCCCCAGGAGGGAGGGCGTGGGGGAGAGACAGCAAGTGGGAGAGGCCAATTTGATGTATCAGGCCACTTGTCCACTCAGAGTAACAACATAATCATCTCCTAATCTCACGTAGTCGGTTTAATCATTTCGGAACCCGAGTTTAGACCCCATATGACTCCTAGAAAGTGATTACTGAATATAAAGGCAGTTTCATTTGACCTGAAAATTAAGTTCCGTATTCTCCTTCTGTGTCAGCTGAGATCCCCCACCTGCTTAGTTATGGGACAGGGGCCAGTTCTGCAGTATGTCATTTGCTTTCAGATTAGTACAAATTTTATCCCGGGACATTATATATGCCTTGTTCTAAACTTCAGAAAAGAAAACTTCAGGTCAGGGTATAGGTTATTTTGTGAACGACTGGAAAATATTTAGAGCGATTTATAAATTGCCATCCCAGTGTAAATTACCTCCTGAATTTTATTTTTTTCTTTCATCTTGCTGCAGAATTTCATATCTGTTCATCAAGGCAGGCAATTCATTTAGAAAGTTTGCTTGCTGAAATGCTGTTTTTTATACTCCTGGCTCTCAGAGCTATTTCCACAATCATGGCAGAGTTTTCTTCTGCATTACCTTTAATATTGATCTCAACAATATTTTAGTACTTGTATTTTCACACTAATTAGATTTCAATTTTAGTTGAAGGCATATTCTCTGTGGAGTATATATCACTGCCTTACATTTTTTCCTGTTCAAACTGAAATTATATAGAGAAGTAATCATAATTCCAGCAACTAATTTAGTATTTCATTGCTACATAACTTAATTTTATAGCTGTACGACCAGAAAACCTAATGTTATATTGATGGTGCTACTTCAACAAGCATTTATTTATGGAAATATTTAAATGTAGAGATATTTATTATGCCTCCTACATTATGCCCAAAGTTTCCATTAAGAATAATCAAGCATATTTGGTCCGCATCTTTCCAACAATTACACATTTCTAGACTAGCCATACCCATCAATTGTAGCCTTACTATAGAAGCACCTTAAAAGTCATTTCTATTGTAATAAACCTGAGTCCACTTTATTTTACTTTGTTAATTTACTTTGAGTTATAATTTTACAACGTATTCTGCAATGATTTATGAATAAAACGTCTTTTAAGAGATCACAGGCTCACACGAAGAGAGACCAGTAAGATCATCAGTTCCTTCACCTTCCAGGTCCATTTGTATTCAACCTAGGTAAACGGCAGTAAGCTCTTTTTAATGAGTCAGGACACTCTAAAACAAACTCTGGGGAAACAAAGAATAAAGGCAGTTTCATCCTCAAGAAATTGTATTTATTCATCACAATGTAATCGGCAAGTCAGGTCTCTATCTGTGTCTGATATTAAAAATATTGGTACCAAATTAAGAGAATATACCACTGTTCTACGAGTATACTGAGATTTATGGAAAAGTTAATCTCTGAAGAAAGCACAGATTCAGATGAGCCCAAGAGGAGGAGGAGAAACTTTCTACACGGAGGGAAAGCCAAAGCTTGTACCAGCATGAGTAAATACAAAACGTGGCCATAGATTAATGAATTGTTGAGTCTGGCCAGAGCAGAAAGCTTGCATCCACGTGGAGGATTACAGCAGAAAGTTGCGGAAGTCTGGCCAGCAGCCCTTTCCTCTTTCTTGCTTCCTGTGGTAACTGTTATCTTGTTCAGGTATCTTCTGTCTTTCATGTGGCCATGTGCTTTTGAAGGGAGACTAGCCCAGTCTCCAGGAGACAAAAAAAAGTAAAGAACCAGGCTTCTTAATGAGGTCATCGACCTCTAGTGCACATTGTTCTCCAAAATCTTTGACCCCCTTCTTTTACGGCGACAGAATTTGTGTCTTGACACAGAGCCATCCAATAAGGATACCATTTTCCAGGCTCCTTTTAATTCAGGGGGTCTGTGACTAAGCTTGATCGATGCATGCACTGTCTGGGTGAAGCCCCAAAAGGGAAAGGGCACGCATTATTCTCGCTTTTCGGTTACTCCTGATCTCCTCCCTAAAATGACCCTAGGATGGTGAGACCTGGAACAGGCGTGTGTGAACACATGAGGACAAGAAAGGAAAATTTTAAGGAGTCTAGTTCCTGGATAACATACCAGCCCTGGACCATCTGCTCAAATGTTTCCTGTCCCCACCTTAACCGCCCTGCCTGTTAAGTGTTGACGTCCTCAGGGCTCGGTCCTGGGTTCTGCCTAGGGTGGCTCCAAGCTTCTATCGCTGCCTCAGACTTCCACGGAAAGCTGTGTATCTGACCAGCTCCTCGGATGTGTAAGAGGCATCACAAAGGAGGTCAGGGTACTCCCCCACCTTCTCACTCTCCCGTTCAATCTCGTCTCAGCTAATGGCACCACCAGGTACGTGGTCGCTCATCTCAGAAAACCCGAAGTTATTCTTCACAGCCTCCTTTCTACTGCTTCTACAGCAGACATCAGCAAAGCTTGGTGAATTAACATTCAAAAGCTTGCCCGAAATTTATCCACTTTCTGTGTTTCTACTCACTCATTTCAACCCACCATCACTTCTCCCTGGATCACAATGCCTCCCTACTCATCCGCCTGCCCTTTTCCATTCTTGCCTTGCTTTAAATTGTTCTCAGCGAAAGGCCAGAGTGAACTTCCGCATTATATCACACCACTCTTGAAAGCCTCTGATGGACTCTCGTCTCACCTGGGAAACGTTGGAGCACTGGTCCGTCTCTGCACAGTCCCCTCTGCCTGCTTCTCTGCGGCCATCGGCTCCCGCTCCTCTTCCTCCCGCCATGTTCTCGGGACACCTGCCCTCCTTTGAGTCACCAGTGGCTCAAACTCTTTCCTTTACACCTTTACGCACACATTCCCTCTTTCCTAACGCGTATTTTTCCCTAGCCGTCACAGAAAAGGTTCTTTTGTTTTCCTCAGTTCTTACCACCACCTGACACTCTCTTTTTGATCTATCACAAGTTCTAATTAAATACGCGTCGGTTTCTTTCCTGCCAGGCTTCTTTATGGAACTATGCTTTCCCTGATGGCAGGGACTATGTCTCTTGACCACTCTTTATCCATTGCCTAGAATTCTGTCTGGCATCGAGTAGGTACTCATTAAATAATTATTGACTATATTTTGAATAAGTGAATTATCAGGCCACTTAGATAGTTGAAAATGGCTTTCAGTACCATTTTGATAGCATATGAATGCGGACATAGAGAATGTCTCAGACTGCTGCACTCTAAGTGAGTTTTGGATTATCTGGTCCATTTCTCTCAAATCTATCACATAAACATAATATCATTATACAAAAAGTCAAACTGTCTGGCCAAAGGATTTACATAATCTCCACCTATACCAAAATGCCATCTTATTTGTAGATGAAGGAAACACATATCCAACATAAGCCCTTTAATCTAAAAAATGAGTGAAGTCTTTATATATTGATATAACTATTAGAATGCAAACCCAAACTTGGCAAAGCCCAGTGGTCAAGCAAAGATAGTATTTTGACAAGTCAATCAATATCAAGAAATATCAAAATCAAGAAACATCAAAATAATAATAAAATAATGGCTAATGGAAGAATGAAACCCCATAAGTTTATAGGTTTCTTTTATTAAGAAAAGATAGCATGAATAACTTTTATAGGATACTGTAAAATTATTTTTTATGAATTTAGGATGATTAAATATTTTTTAAAGTTTATTTTCATTTATAGTGAGAGAGAGAGAGAGGAGAGAGAGAGCAAGCAGGGGAGGGGCAGAGAGAGGGGGGGACACAGAATCCGAAGCAGGCTCCAGGCTCCGAGCTGTCAGCACAGAGCCTGACATGGGGCTTGAACTCCCAAACCATGAGATCATAACCTGAGCCAAAACTAGGAGCTGGATGCTTAACTGACTGAGCCACCCAGGCATCCCAGCATGATTAAATATTTTAAAGGAAGTGATATTAACAAAATTACCATGAAACCAATAGTGAAATTATTTTACAGTTTATACTTACAGAGTATAACAAGCCAAAGGCATACAGGCAGTTTCATCATTTAAAAAAAAATGACATAAGTTTAACAAATTAGAAAAATGTGCACAAAAATATAATATTTGAGGTGCAATGTCTTTTTAATTGGTTCACCGCTTGTTACAATTCTGAAATCAAACTGAAAATATCCCTTTAGATGGGCATCATCGCATTCTGATCTCCCAAATATTCGCTAATGAAGAACATTTAAAACGTCCTATTTTTAGTGTAGTCAGGCTTCAAAAATATCATACATGATGAAACCAGTATTCTAAAAAATAGAGACACATGGCTTCTAAAAGCCAATGTAGGATACATTCACTTAAAGAAAAAAAAAATATCACCCAAGGCAGAAATGTGTGATTAATAGATCCTTGTTCTCCAGATATCAATATGGCAATGTTTTCACTTATGCTACACACACACACACACACACACACACACACACAGCCAAATAAGATTAACTTTTTAAAAATGTGTATTCAAAACAAACAAAAAGCAGAATCAGACCTATAAACACAGAGAACAAACTGATGGTTGCCAGAGGGAAGGGGGGTGGGGGGTGGACAAAATGGCTGAAGGCAAGTGGGAGACACAGGATACTAGTTGTGGACTGAATGACTCATGGAATAAAAGGTACAGGACAGGGAATACAGTCAACGCTATTGTAATAGTGTTGTTTGGTGACAGGTGGGAGCTATACGTGTAAGCAGAGCATATCATACAGAGAAGCGGACTCACTACGTTGTATACCGAAACTAATGTGTGTCAACTCTACTCAAAGTAACTAAAAACATGTCTATCCAATGTTGACCTTGTATCCAGGAGACTCCATAAGATTTGTCCCACGCCTCCTTCCAAAACAGGAAAGCACTAGTGAAGAACTGAAAACCAAGGAAGAGATTCCATTATTAGATAATTTATTAAATAAAGTCTCCTGTGACTTTGGAATACAGACTACTCAGGTATTTATTCGTAAGACACACAGAAATTTGGTCCAAGACTTTGAAAACTAGATCTAATCTTGTCAAACCAGAGGATCTGATAAATTTTAAAATGATAGAGTCATAAAGATTAGACACTGCTCAAACACTGGTATTAAACCCATCACTTTGCACTTGAGTGGAACAACTTAGTATCATACATATAGGTTCTAATGTTTTCAAGTTAGCAGTCTAGAAATGAACTTAAAATCTCCCTACAAGAGGAAACTATTCATGTATATACAGTCTTTAGAAGGAACTGTTGTCACCACTATAATTTAAAACAGCTGTGGACAGCAAAAAAAATAAAAAAAATAAATAAAAAACAAAACCCTCAAATGAAGTACCTATTAGGGGAGAATCATTATAATAAAGCTTCTTTGCCACACAGATTGTGTGTGTGGTCTCAGAAATATAATGTAATATCCACTTCTACTAACGGTGTTGAAGATCTTTTAATTTTTTCTCTTAATAACCGATTATGATTATGATGATATGAAATGATCATAACACGTGTGTGTGTGTGTGTGTGTGTGTGTGTGTGTGTGTGCGAGCATGCGCATTGCTGTTTTTTTTTGTTGTTGCTTTGTTTCAGTTTTTTGTTTAATTCTAAAATTCACATCTGTGTGCTTCTGGGTTCAAAGAAAATTCAAAACCACTGAAATAGAATGGTAAAAGTTTAAAGCTAGAAAGAGTAATTGAGCTCCTGGTTTAATCCCCTTATTTCATAAATGAAGAAGCTAAAAACTGGAAATTGAGTGAAATTAGTGAGCTCAATCAAGGTCACAGAGCATATTTATGGCATAGTCTGGACTTGGGCACAGATGCTGGTCTAGAACTTTTTAAATACCACGTAATTGTCCTAAGTTACAATGGAGAATCATAGTTGCAAACTAGAGAACTTTAGGAAGTATGTAATATATAGATAAAGAATTCTTACCCCTGAAGAAACAGTCAAAGAAAAAACAGAGCATGTATTTTATTGTCTTCAAACTATTTGAGTGTCTGGACACATCTTTTTCTAATGTCTGGTTCTTACACTTCTCTTTCTTCCTTCCTTTCTTGTCTTGTCTTTTCCTTCCTTCCTTCCTTCCTTCCTTCCTTCCTTCCTTCCTTCCCTCCCTCCCTCCCTCCCTCCCTCCTTCCTTCCTTCCTTCCTTCCTTCCTTCCTTCCTTCCTTCCTTCCTTCCTTCCTTCCTTCCTCCCCTCCTTCCTTCTTCCCCTGAGTCCAAATAGGTGTACTATGTTTATGTAATTTTTTGTATTTCTACAAAGAAGAGAATAACATGAACATCTCTGACATTATTTTTACAGCTGATTCAAAACAAATTTTGTGGTAGCCAATTTAAGCAATTGCTATGGTCTTGTTATCCTCACTGTCTAACTTAGTATTTTTTTCTAGAAAACACGTTAGCATCTGTGGAAGGCAGTGTTTGGTAAATTGAACTGGTTAGAAATCTTTCTGTCAGAGGCAATTTGTGACAGATATTGTTTGCAAAGAGGCTGTATGTAGATTTTGGTTCTCTAAGGAGTAAAGAGAGGAGACATGCGCTAATGGAGGTGGGGGGGCGGGTTTTAAACTGTTTGCGGGAAGACAGGCAATTATCCTTTAAGAAGCTAGAGGATTCTGGGTTAACAGTCCCATGACATACGATTTCATCTCATCTGGTCATTATTTCACTGTGTCACAACTGGATTCTATGTTTCGTTAGGTCCGCTGTCTTGATAAGACCGGGATCAGCTCCTGAGACGTGGCAGGCCTTCAATAAATACATGTTGATGAATTACTGAATTCAAGAAACTCACACAAGGAACTTCTCCTCATCTGTCATGCAAGTCCCAGCACAAGAATAATCAAAGAACTTTCAGGTTGTAAAAAGTTAAAAAAAAAAACAAAAAACACACAAAAACACAAACCTGTTCTTAACACGGCCTTTGGAGATGCACACAATCGTGGCCAAACATACTAAACAGTTTTCCAAAGGTCTCACAGCTTGTTTTTGCCAGAGATGAAATTCTCAGATTGATACCTTTCATCACTATCTTCCAGTGTTCACACTTGTTTCTTTTTATGTTAAAAAGAGATCAAGGATTCCAGCACTCAGATCTGATCTCATAGATATCAATAAATAGTTCTTTCATCACAGTCTAATATTTTGTCCTAGTAAAGATTGTTTAACAATGTGTAATTTAAATATAATCTTCTTATAATTTTTCTGTATACTGAGCACTTTCAAAATAAATATGTTCATTACTGTTACTTCTCCCTTTGATATGCTTACTGCAAGACAGTCTCCGGTTGATTACCCACTATTATCACTATTCATGGTAATACTTGGCTAAGCAAGAGTACAAAAATAAATCATTTTGAGTTTATACTCACTTAGGGCTTTAACTCGTTTATACAAATCCTGGGTAGCATGGGGTAGAATAACTATCCCATTAGTTCGATTTTGTTCCAAAATAAAATGCTAAAGAGGGTCCTATTTGTCTTTGTATCGCGTTGAGCGTGCTGTCATCTTTCAGGCTGTATTTGAGAATTTACATTGCAACCAAAAAATGAACTCAGCAGTATGAGTAAACTGACTGACATAATCAGAGGTTGGAAAATGAAACGCTTTTCAGCATTTTAAGGTTCACTGCAGAAATAACTAATGAGAAGTGGACAACATTTTATCCCCTGTTTGTAAATGGAAAGAATACTTATTGGGTAGTATTGAGAACCTACTATTCTAGGAGTATATGAAGCACTGGGGATTCTAAGGGAATAGGTAAAATTAACACACTGTACTGTTACTATAGAGACGCGGCCAAAAATACTCCAGGAAATACAGGTAGTTTATGCATATGAGGCTATGGCGGTGGTAGGGTGGCTAATCAACAGGGAAGCTCACTGGGTATGGTGTTGAGGTGTTTGCAGGATGCGTAAGAGTTAAGAATCCAAGAAAGAGCTCCTGGATGTCAGAACAGGATGGGCAAAAGCAGGTATGAAGGTTTTTAATTGCATGGGAAATTACACATCGTAGGAATCTTTAATGGCCAAAACCTGACGAGCAGCACTGGGAGAGGTAAGACATATTTTAATTATTTTCATATATGACTAATAATGGCATTAAATATTTGGCAGACGTTATATTGTTTACATATTCCCAGTAGTTAACTCTCCACTCGTTTACCTGCCTCTGTTTCCCAATTAGGTACCCTGTCTTTAACCTACTTTTAAGTTAAGAAATCAAGATAGCACCAAGGTTTCCGCAGAAGGGCTATCCTGATACCATAAGTACGGCTCTATGATAGATACTGTAAAGTTATTTTTTATAACACTGTAAAGTTGAGCTTTATATTTATAAAATAAATGGATTCTTCTACTATTCCTCAGTTCACTAGAAATAGAAAAAAAAATATATATAGTAAGTCAAAAACCAAGTCATTCACTAATGACTGTTATTCAACTCATAGATTTGGAACCAGTAAGAGCCCTCACTCAACATTTCAAGTATAAAGCAGAGTGGAAATTATGGAAGCACTTACATCTTTTTTTTAACCAGAATAATTAAATTTCGGAATCCCCCAAAGCTGGACTACTTTCAGGAAAATAATTCATCTTGAATGGAAATAATTTTAAAAGAAGTAATAACAATGAAAATCCAACTGTTTTATTAACAGGCACTTGACTTTATAAATGGTCATGAAATAATTTGGCATGCTTCATTCTAATTACAAACAGCTCATTTCTACAGATTTATTATCTTACTTAGAAGTGGTCTGATTGCCTTATAGAAAAATTGATAGACGATAATTTGCTTCTGGTTAGAGATTTTTGATCATGCTTTATTCTCTCCAAGCGGTCATGGCATTATGTTTATGCTGAAACAGTGAAGTTTTTCTCACTGTTTCAGATAATTAATAAACTATGGGTTTTTAGGGGCTTATGCCTCAGTAGCAAAAATGTATTCCCAAACCTAATTACTCAAGCCTAAACTTGAGTTTACTGCTGAGCATTTAATTTAATCTTTTTAGTGTTGATTATTTTTGTCACTACTGCAAGGCAGATCTCACAAGTATTTCCTTTTCAAGTGGAGTGACAAGTTGCCATCTATATTTGTACACTGAAAACCAAGTGCAAGTTTTTAGCATTTCCCTTCTGCATACATCTAGAAATTCGTTTATGGCTTATCAGGATTGAGGTTAACTCAGGATATGTCACCATGATAGAAATCTCCTCCTATGAAAAAAAAAAATCAAGCAAGAATTCTGCTCCAAAGTAATAAGTCAATGTATTCAGGCAAGCAATTGACTAAGTAAAAAAAAAAAAAATCAAAATTTCTGCTTTACTGCCCTCACCAGATATAGGACAATGGGGGTAAAATCCCATTCCAAAGCCCCCTGTGACCCAGTTGCATTGACAGATGCTTGAGGTAGGATCTCAGGGTCAAGGCCAACTTCCTCGTAGCTGAAACCCACAGAGGGGGATGATACTGCAGAAATAATGAACCTTTAAGAGAATAATGACCTTTAAGGAACCATTGGTTCCTCCCTGACGGGGCGCAGCTGGCCTCGGTGCACTCCAGGCTCAACTTCAACACGATTAACTTCAAAATTAAAGCTGGTTTGAAGGAAAATTTAAACCACGTTGTAAAGCAAAATCAAACAACATGAGTAAGGCGGCTTTCCGGTGTCTCTTCAAACGATGCAGTCATAGATCGGGTGGGGGGTGGGGTGGAAAGGGAGCAGTTCTGTGGTCTCAGTGCTTGCCCACACCCTGACACACGGGGAAGGAGATGCCCACACGCCATGACGGGGAAGGTGGCAGGGAGAATGTACTCACGCACATCCCTCTGTGTCAGAGGCATAGGTCTAGAGGCGACCCTAGACGTCAATGTCATAAAACAGGTGTGCACCTGCATTATTGCTGGGCATTTACAGTCCAGCGCCAGCCCCCTCTGGGGAGCATCAACACAGACCCGTCTCACCGCAGCCCGGTGTCCTGGGCACAAGGGGTTTTCTAGGGCCATCTGTTAGTTCCCCACGGCTGCCGCAAGTTACTACAAACATAGCGGCTTAAAGCAACACAAATTTATTATTGTGCAGTTCTGGAGGTCCAAAGTTTAAAATGCGTCCACGGGGTTGCTTTCCTTTTGGAAACGCACTTCCTTGCTCTTTCAGCCTCCAAGGCGGTCCACCTGTCTCTGCTCTCCTCCTTCACCCTCAATGCCAGCTGCATAGGGGGTTCCTCCCTGGCCTCTGACCTCTGCTTCTGTCCTTACCGGTCTCTATCTTGGCTTGAGCTCTGACTTTGCAGCCTCCCTCTAAGAAGGATACTAGTGATTACACTGGGCACACGCAGATAAAGGAGGATAATCTCTCCCCCTCATAATCCTTAATTTACGCACACCTGCAAAGTCCCTTTGTTATGTAAGGTGACATGGTCACAGGTTCATCAGAATGTCATTATGGGAGTCAAGAGCTGCTTTTCTAAGGGAATCATGGAATTAGGGGTACAAGACAGCTTCGTCAGTTTTCAGACAGAATACGGACAGAGGACAGAAGAAATGCAGAAACGTAGCGATAAACCAGAGAGTTGTGCTGTTCAGTATGGTAGCCACTAGCCCAATGTGAATACCTTAAGATTAAATAAAATTTAAAAATCCAGTTCCTCAGTTGCCCTAGCCGCATTTCAAGGGCTCAGTAGCCACAAGTGGCTAATGGCTATGAAATTAGACAGCACAGATATAAAATATTATAAAGTATTTCCATCGCTGTAGAATATTGTGGACAAACTGGATGTCACTACTGAAGAGTAATATTCTCGGCATGGTAAACCCTAACTCAGTGGCAAATGGGGGGGAAATCTACATTATGATTTTTATCGCTTGCAGCAACTTAAAAATTGTTTATATCTGATTTCTGGGACTACCCTCAGGTGTTAATTATTATCCACCATTATTAAAAGTTTAATGAACTAATGATCTCTTCTACAGAGTAGAAAAATAATAATGAAACCATGGAGAGTTTTGAGGTTTTACAAAAGCATGTCTGAATATTTCCTAAAAGAAGAAACAGTCCAAGCCAAAGAGAAAGGCCCAAGAAGGGTTGATGATGTGGCCAAAATATAGCAACCAAGCAACCAAATAATTGTTTCCCTCTTGGAAAACTAGTGACCTCAAGAATTAAGGATGGCCAGAATATACTTTCTTTTCCTTTTTTTAAAAAAAAAAATCTATGTAGCACAGATATTGCTTGTTATGTATGTATGTATGTATGTATGTATGTATGTATGTGTTTATAATTTGCAGGGACCCAGAATCTTAGATAACTAATGATTTTTTTAAAATATATTCTATAAATAAGAGTCCTCTTTGCTTAAGCAAAAGACAAACTGCTTGCAAGAAATGGAAACACTAAACCTTATTTTTTCTTAATCTTTAAAATGTATTGTGATTCTTTTTTATCTCTACTCCTCATAGGAAAAAAATCCAAGGGAAGGAGATTTCCTACATAAAAAGCAATTTTAAACTAAATGAATGGGTTTTCTGTCAATTAAAATGGAGCAGAATAGAATGGGTATAGAATTTGTAACAATGTATATATGTGGACATCTATGCATATATGTAGGTATATTTTGTATGAATTAAAATGACAGAGCAAAACTGTCTCCCGAGAAGAGAGACTTCGTACTTAAAGTTGAGGGATTTCAAACCTTTGGAAATCTAGCCATAGAGTTTTGTTTGTTTGTTTTTATTTTGAGAGAGAGAGAGAGAATGAGCAGGGGAAAGGGCAGAGGGAGTGAGAGAGAGAATCCCAACAGGATCCAAGCTTAGTGCAGAAACTGTCTGTAGATTTTGGTCCTGGGATCACGACCTGAGCCAAAATCAAGACTTGGGATGCTCAACCGACTGAGCCACTCAGGCACCCCAAGCCTTATGGAGTTTTTTTAAGAAAAAAAAATTCTCCAAGACTTTCTTCCTTTCTCAAAATTGTCTTGATTATAAAGATATGATTGTAAGTGTTTTGTAGGATACTGTCACCAAAACTTGCTCATTCATTCATTTTGCTTATTTATTCATTCAACTAATATTTATTGGCTGCCTATGATGAGGCAGCTATAGTTTTAGGCTCTGGGAATACCATAAGGAAGGAAAAGAAAGAAAACAGAAAAGCATATTTTCTGGTATCATCTTCTCTTCTACTGGGAGAAGACAAATAATGAACAACTAAATATGTGTCAGGTGCTATGATGAAAATAAAGCATGGTTTGGGGAATAGAGAGTAGTAAGGAATGGGCTTTTCTGGTGATGTGGCATTTGCCCAGGTGGTTAAGGTTGAGGGATATGACGGGTGGAGAATCCCTGGCTGAAAATACTAACCAAAAGGTCTGAAAGTAGGGGCATATTAATTGCAGTAGAATAAATGACATTCTTGATGATTTCTGGTGAGCCTCCATTGGATTTTCTCCTTTTCCGCTTCTACAGAAACACAAGATCTTCATATGTTCTCTGCACACACCACACTTGCCCCATCTCCCAAATGGAAAAAAAAATATTCGAAACTGTTATTATCTGAAATTGAGGTACGGAGTTTTCTATTCTCTTTTATTACATCTTCAAACCTGCTTTTATTTAATTATATATAGGCTATTGATTTCTCTATGTTAAAGTTATGCCCTGCTGTTTTATTAAATTATCTCTTTGTATCTAGTAGTTGTTTCATTGATTTTTCTCAATTTCTCAGATAAATAATCACATAATCTACAAATAGATGTAGTTTTATCTCTTTCCTCTCAAGTTGTATACCTCTAATTGCTTTCTTTGTTATCTATCTCCAATATAAAGTTAAATCATAGTAAAAATGGTGGGCAACGTCACCTCATTCATGTGGGAATGTCTCTAGTGTTGTCCTTTATGATAGATGCTAGCTGAATGTTGGCTTTTGGAGATATAAATATAAACTTAGGTATGTATCTATATAGACATACACATAAAATCATGTTAAAGAGGTATTCACAACCCCTATTCAACAATGATTTTTCTGTTTTTGCTTTTATTTAAAAAAGAAAAAAACTGGTATTGAATTTTGTCGAGTTCCCTTTCAACATCCCTGGAAACCGTTTTTCTTATTGGCTCTACTAACATGATTATCCTATCACTAGACTTCCTAATAGTGAATCAATCATTTTGCATTTCTGGAAGAATCTTCATGTGTTTGAGATACGGCAGTTTTTATAATGTGCTACTGAATTCTGTTTAGCCTTATTTTGTTTAAGACATTTGCATTGATGCCTATAGGTGAGAGTAGTGTGAGTTTTTTATTTTTACGTTTATTGTCTTTGTTTTGATAACATTGTTGTCATATCTGCCATTGCTGAAGTTACTTCTCAAAAAGCATATGTAAGCTGTCCTCTATATCTATGCTCTGAAATAGTTTAAATCAAACTTTTTTAAATCTACCTATGGTTTTATTCAAGCTTCCACAAAGCTTTTTGTTCACGCAAATGGATTTAAACTGACATGATGAGGCCAGAAATGGAGACACGCGTCTTGGAGATCGTAAACTGCATGAGTTTTTGAGACTGCATGATCTGAAAACAGTGAATTCTGGCATTGTCAATTATTGCATGTATAACCGGAGCCAATTACTTAATTTTTAAAAGTCTTTGGTTACTCACTATTAAATGGGAATTATAATGCCTGATAATTTTACTTTTGCCCTGCTAGTGCAAACATAGATATTGAAACTATTGCTGTATGTTACCAATTCCTGATTTCAGGGACTTACTCAAATGATAAAAGGTTAAAGGGAGATTAAGAGACAAAAATGAAAATGCATGGGATAGAAGCGTACATGAACCCAGTCTCCTTTTGTGATATTAAGCTCCTTCTACTTTTAGAAGATGTACGGGACTTAGCATTAATGCGATGACCAGAACGTCAGAGTGGAGGACAGGGATGTGTATCTATCAATCAGCACAGAAAAATATTTCCTGCGGTCATCAGAACCACACAAAAGGCAAGCTTCTACAAGGTGTGCAGTCAACTCTTGCACACCAAAAATAAGATTAAAGACCATGATCCTGTCAAATGGGGGATCGGTTTCTCAAATGGGATTTTAAAATACAGATCTTCCACAGTGAGCACCGGCAGACCCAGTGTTATTAAAGGGCGTCAGGATGTTTTCTTAAAGTTGCAGTGTTGGCAGCTTTATCATGAGCTCTGACCCTTCAGGTATGTCTGCTGCGGGACTTTTATTAAAATCCTGTTCACTTCACTTGTGTCAGAAAAGAAAAGCTAAGGCTTCTTGAAGGTTAATGGGCTCCGGGAGAAGCTTTCTTTTAGCCATTCTGGTGTTCGGTTTATAAACCACCCAATGCACCCCTGATGAAGCAGCACCAATCCCGCTTAGATTTTAAATCCTTAAATTAAATTTTGTTGTGTTCTTGAAGTTCGAGGGCAAAGACTCAGAAATCAGAGCTCTGCTGGGAAAATGTCCTGGCAATACTGGGTTTTGTTCAAATATAAAACCATATACTAAATATATATCCTATATTATAATTCTAAATCAAAACAATGACAATCACAAAATACTCCATAATTCACTAGAAAAGGAGAAAGCTTTGTATAAATGATGACAATTCATAAAACCAGAGGAGTGCACAGCCCTGGTCGAACATATATTCCACTTAAACCAGAAATCCTATTGCAAAAAAAAAAAAAAAATCTAGGATTTGAAAACCACCGAAAATCACCAAGAAAATTAATTCTATGTTTGAACTGGAAATATATAGTATGAGACAATATTTTAACAAGCGTAAGACTAAGGTAAGATTAAACAAAGAGTCAATGCTTAGCATATGTGAGCAGGAAACATGTAGTGAATTAATATACCAAAGAACATATCAAAAATGAACAAATCCTTTGTTGATGTAAATTTATGGGAGTCTGATTTAAGTGCAAAATGGTTTGAATTACAGAATTTCTTAAAATGTATTTTTGCTCTGGTATTATAGGTCAGTTCTCTTAAATAACAAATAATAGACAATGATATACCTCAGGTTCCCATTTCATAAATTTTGGCTTTCCTACCAAATATATAGAGGGAAGAATAGATTTCTCAAAAATTCTTAAATTAAAACAAATATAATTTGGTCTTATTTTCACTTCGCATATTAAAACATATTGCACGGTTTTTCATAGTTCTTTAATTCCCAGAATCAGTTTTTGGATTCTAGATCTTGTCAGTGAGAACCGAAGAATTATTTTCAGGCTCACTTATACTAATGATACTGGACAAGTCATTTAAATCATCTGAATCTAGGTTTATTCTTTTGTAAAATGAGGAATATAGTACCTAATTCACCTGGTTCCTTATGAGAATTAGAAATCAAAATTTATAGAATTATTGAGTGTTCCTATGAACTAAACCCAATGCAAGGTTCTAGGAATACCAAATCAATAAGACCACTCTTATGGGGAGAATACAGATAACTAAAGCCATGGTTACAGTGTCCTCACAGGAACTCTATAGTTTACTCTCCCAGGAGACAGAGGAGGTACAGGGAAGCCAGGATGACAATGGCTGATTCTTCCTGGTGTATGGGGACTGGGGAAGGCATTACTGTTTGAATTGTTCGCCATGAAAAGTTTACCAGGGAGAAACAGTGGTGGTGTGAATAGAAAGTTCTATCCTGCCCGGATAATCACCACTCACTCAGGCAACTGACTCAGCATGAGACAAAAGACAGGTTGGTTGGAGGTTGCCAACAAGGACCACCCTGGCAGATTTGCATAGGTGATCCTACATCCTACGTGAGAATATCACTCCTAGACATCCTGGCGGGGGGTGGGGGAGGGGGAGGAAAGCATGAGATGATACCTCAGTAAGCCTTTGGCATTCTACACTCACATTTCTCTTTGACAGAAATACATTCATTACAGATAGAATGCAAATGCCTATTGCATTTTGCACCTTGCTAAGATTTTCACTTGCAGATAATGTAGATAAGATGTGGATAGAGAAGATATATTCATATTCTTTGTGTGACCCTTTCAACAGGTATATGAGTATTTCACACATTAAATGATTTGTCTCGCCTGTCCATTTAGGATTCTCTCTGCTCTAACAAAAGCCAAAGGGAAACTGCTTTTAAAGAAATATCTGGTTCATTACATTCTTGTCGCATTGTAAAATCACTACAATTTTCATGACTTAGCCTATTTGCTCATATTTAGCACATATGAGCAAAAAGACGCCCAGGGTGTCCTTTGTTATTTAGAAGAATATATTATCATGGCTTAGTATATACACAATCATACAAATAATGGCAGGTGAAATTAACATAACAATAAATTCTCAAGGAGAGAAGTTTCCCAATAGAGCCGAAACAATGCTAATAACTATGTAGACATACCGGCAGCTAAATCGTAAATGAAATGTTACATTTAAGGCAGTTTAACTTTAGGGGTGCTTGTGTGGCTCAGTCAGTTAAGCATACGACTCAATTTCGGTTTAGGTCAGGAACTCATGGTTCCTGAGATCCAGCTCCTGATCGTGCTTTCACCCCCGAACCTGCTTGGGATTCTCTCTCTGTCCCTTTCTCTCTGCCCTTCCCTCTCTCATGTGGTTCTCGCTCTCTCTCTCTCTCTCTCTCTCTCTCTCTCTTTCAAAATAAATAAACTTAAAAAAAAGCAATTTAGCTTTATTTTTATTCCTTATGAATTTTTGTAAGTGGACATTTTCAGGTGGTATCCTAGACTGAATTATTCATGACACTTCTCCCCTGTCCCTAGTGTTTTATTTATTTGTTTGTGTGTATGCATCTAAACATGTATGACTTAAAACACAAAGCTATTTCTTCCGGCATTAGAACATTTTATATTTATCATTACAAACAGGGTCTAAGAGAAGACCAGGAAACAACATTTATGTCAATTGCTGATATATTTGTTCAGAATTTCTAGTAATTGATTAGCTGATAGTAAGCAACACAGAGTGCAAAGATATATAGAGCTGGCTTGTTTTCACTTAGGATTGATTAATGCTTACATAGCATTAAGTAAGAATGCTCTAGATTCTTACGCAGAAAACTAGTGTAGGGAGAAAAAAAAGAAAAAAATCTGGTAAAAAAAAAAAAAAAAGACTCCAATCTAGCAATCTGGAGATAATTGCTCTTAAATATTAATTTTTAAAAATAAAAGCTAAAAATGCTGAAAAGAAGATTACTTGCATTTTCAGAAACAGAGAGAAGATAAGGAAATACTACATACCACATTTCATTTGCAGGTCACCAACATTAATTTAATTTTAAAAGTGACATTACTGAATTCATGTCATTTAATGGCAAAGGACATTTAATTAAGTTAACCGCATTGTTAATTGTTACGTTCTTATTTTTTTAAGAGCTATTCATAATTCATGGACCAATCGAGAGAATCTACAACATGAGAATTTGCCTTTTAAAAATATTTTAAAAAGTTATTTTGTCTGTTAAAGCACTTCAATATATTGCATTAGTGGGGGACAATTTTTGTAATGAAACTTGCTTTACTTATGACTCTCTTGATGTTAGCCCTATTTATAATTTAGTATCTATAATATTCTGTAAACTTATGACATCTTTATTCAATTATTTCTTATAATTTTAAAATGTTTTATTTATTTTTTGAGAGACAGAGCACGAGTCGGGGGAGGGACAGAGAGAGAGAGGGACAGAGGATCCAAAATGGGTACCTCACTGACAGCAGCGAGCCTAATGTGGGGCTTAAACTCACAAATCACGAGATCATGACCTGAGCTGAAGCCAGATGCT